>NC_056423.1:2466742-2769772 GCF_905147365.1 Aricia agestis
ACAGATAGATACACTTTCGTTTATAATATTAAGTATGGATTAAGGAACCATTTCACCATAGGATATAATATCCAACCTCAAATATGAATAGTTAATAATACAATAATAGTGGGTTTGCTCTGCGTGTTTACTCAGGAACCAGGAGTCAAAGCTCGGGGGCTGAACTTCCGAACACCAAAGTTCAACATCGACTTCCACGGTTATGTCAATGTCGGTTACCGTGCCAATCCACACTGTGCTCACTGTAGATTTTACCGGTAGAAACTAGATGATCCGATAGGGATTTATGATATTCATGTGATCCGAAAATCTTAATAATTTCTTAATGAACATTGATTTTCTTTTTCATTAAAAAAAAAACATAATATTGTGTAGGTACTGTACAAATAACCTTCCACTGTATTATTATTATTATTCTACTCCTTTATTCTGTTTAATTATAATTTCATAGCTAGAGGTTATGGAAATATTGTTTTGTCAAAGTCTTAATATGCCCAGGGTCTTGTAGAGGTTAAGTGTTCTCTTAAAGTCATAGTAGATCTTCTAGAGATTAAAGATGGCTTTGGTATTGATATAGATTTTTAACATTGGTTTCGCTATCTTATGAAAGTAAGCATAATAATATATCACATTTTTCTCATCGTATGTTCATATTATATTTATGTTATAATATTCGTTCCTTTAGATACCCATGTGCCATTTAAATAACACAAAGTTATGTCCCCTCCATAAAACATAATAACATACCTAACAAAGAAATATTAAATGACACTATAACGGTTACGGAACCTTTAGCCATGCTATCATCGCCGATTACTAACTGACATATTGCATGGCATATAGGGAATATTACGTAAAGGTTGGAGCAGAGGGCGACACCAGCACATACAGTAAATAATCCGACCAAAATCCGACATATTGCACACGTCATATCAGAATATTGATATTTATTAGAATATTGATATTTTTTATTTTATGTAAGTATGTTGTTATTGTAACTGTGATTGTGCACAATAAAGTATTCATTCATTCATTCATTCATTCAATATTGACAGAAACGTTGTTAAACGTCGCACAAAACTTGTGTATGTTTACTGTTTGTGCTAGTGCTGCCGTCTAGCGTGAAAACATTGTAATAATATAATCCTACTATAATGATGTTAACAGTTAAAATGTCACAAATGGATGGACCATCAATAAAGATCCTAATAGATACAAATACGTCGACTTGTGAGTAGCAATCGACTACCTTAAAGTTTAGGGTCCATCCCATTTGGCGGGTTAATCTTGAAAAATCACCACCCAATTCCAAATTGACTAGCGGTCAATATAACGAGATGGTCCCGAGAGAGTTTGAAGAGTATTAAGCATCGCTTACACTCATACGATCTGCACAACAGTTAGTGTCAATTCAGACCGCAATGTGACGCGAAGATGCATTTCTACAGTATGAATTTGACAGGGCCTGTAGACAAGTGCCAAAGCGCTAACGCTAACGCTAACGCTAGCGCTACAAAATCGCTTCGCTAGCGAATACTAACGTCAAATCCATACATTTTGTAGCGCTAGCGTTAGCGTTAGCGTTAGCGTTAGCGTTTTGCCACTTGTCTACGGGGGCAGATTTGCAAGGCGTCTCACGTAATTGAAATCTGTCAATTTAGTACAAATTTAGAAATACATCTGCGCGTCATGTTGCGGTCTGATTTAACCCGAGAGCTAAGAGTGTAAAGCGTCGCTCATGCTCAGATTTGCACAACAAATCAATTTAAGGGTGTAAATCATCGCGGCTTATATTCATACGATCTGCAAAATAGTTTTAGAGGGTTAAGAGTGTTAAGAGTCACTTACGCTTACACGTACACGACCTGCACAACATTTTGAGATAATAGGTGTAAAGCATTGTTAGCATCGCTTACACTCAGCTAGTCAAAACAAAATAAGGGCCACCACTTTTTTTAAGTACCCTCAAGAATTTATGCGATTACAGGATAAATTAATGAATAAATTAGATATATTAATTAATTTTAAATAAATTAATCTTAAATTAATGAAAAAAAAGATTTAAAAAATATTTTAAAACATCTTATACCGAAAAATCAAATATTGAGGGAAAATTATAGAGAAAGAAATAACTGAATAACTAAAAAAATAAAAAGGTGTTCAATCATTTATTTTTTTTTAATATCTGGTATGGCCTCCTCGTTTTCTAATGCACTTTTCCAGTCTTGTAGGTACACTCTCCACAAGGTGAACAATTGTTTCTTGCGGAATTTCTTCCCAGCTTCTTTTCAGCACGTCGATCAGCTGTCTCTCATTGTGGACGGGTTGGTCAGTGCTTCGGACCTTTCGTTTTAAGATGTCCCACATGTGCTCGATGGGATTCAGGTCCGGACTGTTCGCAGGCTAGGGCAAGACCTGTATACCAGCGGACTCTAGGGCTTCTCTGGTGGCTCTAGCTGTGTGTGCGCGAGCATTGTCGTGCATTAGGTGGAATCCTGCGCCAACTCTGTGTGCATATGGGGCCATGTGGGGTCCTATGACCTCCTCGATGTATCGCTGAGCCGTTATCGTACCTCCACTGAGAATCACTAGCTCGGTTCTGCCAGACATAGAGATTCCTCCCCACACCATAACGTTAGGACCCCCAAATCTATCACTTTCATGTATGCAGGCATCGGAAAATCGCTCTCCTTCACGTCTCCAGACTCTAATGCGACGATCATCACTACAAAATTTCACTTTGCACTCGTCAGTGAACAATACTCTGCTCCAATCACTCATATTCCATACGAGATGCCGCCTGTAATCGGTTTGCCCGATGAGCACTCGTTAAGGGAATTCGTACTAATCGTCTTCTGGAGAACTGATGGTCCTCGTGTAACCGATTTCTAATTGTTTGGTCACTGACGCTGGTTCCCGTCGCCTGCCGCAGACGGTTTTATATAGAGCGGGCTGTGCTGGCGCGCTCTCTACGGACCGTCAAGCGCACGTAGCGGTCCTCCTGTGCGGTGGTTGCTCTTACTCTACCAGATCCCCGTCTTCTGGTTAGTGCCCCAGTCTCTTGAAATCGATTCCAAGCATTTTGAATCGCTCGCCGGGAAAAACCGAGCTGCAACGCCACAGAACGCTGTGAATGGCCTTCTTGCAGTAATGTTACGGCCCTAGATACGGTTGCTAAGTCCATATGTCGTCGAATTCTCTGCATGATGTCCTCAAAATGATAATTAAGGCACTAGTAAAACAAAACTTTAACTGCCCCTGACGAAATCTTTATTTGAAATGAGTTTAAAATCTGTCTTAAAATCAGGTAGAGTCATGTGGTTACAATAAAGTGTCCAAAACAATCCATTTCAAAAAAATATCCAAGTGGGGTACTTAAGAAATCTTTGCTAACACGTTTGCTAACACAATCATAAACCGTCAGCCACTTAAACAATGCATTAAAAGAAAGTAATCGCTTCCAACAACAAAAAAGACGCGTGGCCCTTATTTTGTTTTGACTAGTATATATGTCCCAACGTCATCGTTGGGGCATTTCTAGTAGAAACATAGAAGTCAAAAGAAACTCTTTGAATGAAGACCAAATCTAGTACCTAAGAAATTCAAAACCAAAAACGTTTAAACATGGACCCTTAACCTCTAAATGATGTGTTCTTGTAAGTTGTAAATACAAACTCGTCCGTAAGTTCCCGAGAACTTTGTTTCAACAGATTTATAACACTAATAAAATAAAGTTTTCCACTCATCTGAGGAAAAACTGCAATTTTCAACTCCGGATGACAATTTTAATTGGTCCCGGGATTGTTTTTATAATCGTCTCGTCCGAGTCCGCTGGATAATTCAATTTTAATACTCGTATTGTAAGTTTCCAGCAAAGACGTGCTTTTATTACAGCTCTATGTTTGTTTCATAATCTTCAATTTTTAATATACATCCATACTAATATTATAAATGCGTAAGTGTACTTGCTGTCTGTCTGTTACCTGTTCACGCCCAAACCGCTGAACCGATTTTGCTAAAACTTTGAGTCCCGGGAAAGGACATAGGCTACTTTTATCCCGAAAAATGTACGGTTCCCGCGCGATAAACGAGTTTTGGCGCAACGGAGTTGCGGGCATCATCTAGTGATCCTATATTTTTAACTAGCTGTTGTTCTGTTGCCGTACATTTTTACCACCATGATCATAATTCGTAATATGAAAACAAAGCATCTATTTTTTTTTTATGAATGTTAATTTTGAAACTAAAAAAAATATTTAAATGCCATGTGTGATTATTTTGTGATGGGTAAAAATGTTATAAACGTAACCTGACCGAAAATTCTGATGAAGGGAGAGTGGATCGCGCGGCGTAAGATAGAAAGTAATATCTTTCTCTCTCTCTCTCTAACACGTGACTAAAGTTCATGTTTCGTTTCCACTTCCTCTGGCACTTCCGCTGTTTTTATTTGGCACGTATTTTAACTCTTTCTCGTAAACTCTTTCACCCCATCTTTAGTGCGGCAATATTTAACCGAGAGTTTAAAGTGAAGTTTAAACTCCCGGTTAAAACAAACAGTTAGAATAACTCGGTCGTTACGGTTAAAAGCTTTTACGGTGTATCCTGTCACAGGCGCCGATGGATATAAAATGGATGAACTAATTGCTCAATAAAGTGCGAGACGACTATGGATGGAAATGCTCGGCACGAATAGATGGAAATCCTTGGCACGAATGGATGGAAATCCTTGGCACGAATGGATTAATACTAACATACTGCAGATAGATCCTTGGCTAGAGATTAAAGCGTGTCCCTAGACTAGGACGTCATGGGTTCGATTCCAAAATTTGTGTAGGACAATGCAGCTTGATTGCCTAATTTAATCAATTTATAAAAGACCTCCGTGGTCTAGTGGCTTAGAGCGTGGCTCTCGACTCACCGTAGGTTCGATTATCGCGTTGGAAACATATCTTATTCCAAGTTTGGTTAAGACAATTCAGGCTGATTACCTAATTGTCTGACAAGTGAGATGATCCATGCGTAGGATGGGCATGTAAAAGTCGGTCCTGCGCCTCATCTCTCACCCAGTCATGTCGGTCGTCCGTCTCACTAGATTATGAGTGTAAAAATGAAGCTCTTGTGTATTACGCACACACATCGGCACTACAAAATTCTTCAGCATTTCTAACCTAGTTACAACCAAACCGCTGTGAGAGGCATCTATATATTAATACGTGAGCCAAAAACTTTGTATCCCTTTTGACGAAAAATGGGGAAACGTAGGTGAATGAAATTTTGCACAGTTATAGTTTATGATGTGAAGGAGTGCATCGAGCTAATATTATTTTGAAATTATGCTTTTATCATACATTTTTTAACAAATAAAACATTATACACACTACAACACACACACTAGGAAAATTGACAGATTTTTGAGTGACAAGCCTATACATACGAATTATACTCTTTTATTTATGGTTGAAGTCTGTTGACAACAAGGTGACAAATTGAAAATAGATTATAGTTTTTTGTATTGAATCTTTTTGACAATGCTCTTACACGGCCAGTCTGAGATCAGCTGAGTTCCAGAGACAAGAGTTGAAAAAAATATGGTAGGTTTTCAACCTGCATGGTGGTGAGGGGCCTTGCACGGATTTGCCAACATTGTTGCTTGTGTGGTGGTGGTGTTTGCAGGTTCTTGCATGCGAGTGTACGCATAGGCAGTGTGGGAGGAGGGAGGTGCTCACTCACTCATTTACTTAAAGGTGGAAGTTTATTTCGCGGAATATTGCTAAAAATAATAACAAATTAAATTTTGAAAAAAATATGATACAGTCAATTTTTTTTTTTAAAATAAGGTCGAATTTCGACCATTGGGCGATCTCTAGTTCTCATTAACATGGGAAGGTGATGTCTCTCTGTCAGTCATCTTTCAAGCTTCTACCACTGAACCGAAACACATCGATATTAACTTTGATGATACGGAAGTACCTCTGTATGTCATATTTTCACACTTACCTGCGTTCAAACCCGCTGAATCAATTTAGATGAAATTAAGTATCAGAATCTTTCCATCCACGTTACACGTGGAAGAGACATGCTTCGGCACGAATGGGGCGGCTCGACCGGAGAAATACCACGTTCTCACAGAAAACCGGCGTGAAACAGCGCTTGCGCTGTGTTTCGCTGACTGAGTGAGTTTACCGGAGGCATAATTCCCTTCCCTATCCTCCCCTATTCCCTTCCCTTCCCATTCCTACCCTTCCCTATTACCCTATTCCCTCTTAAAAGGCCGGCAACGCACCTGCAACTCTTCTAATGCTGCGAGTGTCCATGGGCGACGGAAGTTGCTTTCCATCAGGTGACCCGTTTGCTCGTTTGCCCCCTTATTTCATTAAAAAAAAACCTGGAAATTCACATAGAATAAGGATAACATAATGTAAGGTTCCTCCTATGCTTATATAGGGATCACCAAATAAATCAGTTGTAACGTAGGGCAGTTTCATATGGTATGCTAATTTAATTCATAACATAATATTATGTTAATTTCCTATCCTAAAGGTCCTATATTACGCCAACCAAAATATAAAGCTGCCGTCCGGCTTATAGGTAACATTTATTAATTTGGATCCTTACTAATAATATAAATGTGAGAGTGTGTCTGGCTGTCTTTTTGTCTGTTACCTTCAAAGTTAAGTTACGTCTAAAAAGTTAAAGTGATTTAGATGAAATGTGGTATCGAGATACTTTGAGGAACGGGATACGTTTTGTCGCTAAAAATGTAAGGTTTGTGATTGCGGCATTTTATATATTGGGTTTGTGTTAAAATTTTCGACCCAATTCTTTATTAGAATTATGTTTTTGTTGCTCTACTTTTCTTGTGTTTAAATATTCTGTAAAAATGAATAATAATCGAACACTTGGACTTGTTATTTTGACTTGTCTAAAAAATTTATTTCGAAGTACTAACTTCGGAACATCGTAAAAATATTTTATGATTTATTGATATAAAGACTTTTATACACCTCAGGCTGAACAAAACAGTTAGTCTTCTATTTGCGCAGCATTAGTATTAAGCAGCATAGTTAGTCAAAACAGTATTTGAGGTTGTTTTCTCTCTGTGCCACTTCCATAAGCTAGAAAAAAATAAAAAAAACTTTGTATATATGTATAAGCGCAAACCTATTTATTAGTTCGGGTTTGTTCAGAATTAACATATTTATATATTTTTTTTGCTTTGAAGTTTATAATATATTATTACTTTGAAGTTTATAGAATAGTGCTAGAAGATAATTATTATTAATTACATCAATATAGCTCATCAAATCCTGACCGTTGTAAAGTTGTAAACACCGGAATGATGCGATAAAACAGATTGTGTTGAACTTTACGGTACGGTTTATTTCTTGAAATATTTATTGGTTTTACGAGCGAGCCGTAAAAAGGTAATTATGTTTTTATTTAACCTTTTAAGATCATTGTCGACGGTCGATCAGAGGCGTTCGAATAAGTGTTATTGTTAGGGCTGCCTTGTTACTCAATGTTTAGTGTTACGGTGGCCAATTATTTTCAATCAAATTGAATTGAATTGAACCAAATAATTCTCATAAACTGGTTGCTAATGGCGACATTTAACTGGGACATTATTGCTTCTAAATCAGTTCAGCTGTTCAAGCGTGAAAGAATAACAAACAGACAGACACACTTTCGAATTTATAATGTTAGCAAGGATTTCAAAATAACGGCAGGTAATAATAATAGTAACAGAGAAAAACTAAATTAGCCGCATTTGTAGCACTTCGTAGCATTAAGGTGCCGGTTGGCAGTGCGGTCTGCGGCGCCCACACAGTCGGCATGCCGACTGTATGGACGCCGCAGACTCGATCGCACAAAAAGTCTGTCGTCTGCGATCTCGCATTTTGTAGCATTTCGTAGCACTTCGTAGCATTTCGATTTTCGTAGCACAAGAAGCATTTCGTAGCACTCAGTAGGATTTCGTAGCATTTGTAGCACTTCGTAGCATTTCGTAGCAATCGCATAGCGCTACAAGATTACTAGTTGCTACGAGTCCACCATAAAATATTATATCCCAGCAAAACATTAAATGTAAAAAGGAGCCAAGCAAAATATTGCATAGCCATGCAATATATCTATCGTTAAAAGTTTTCAGATCACATTCAAGCCAAGCCTTCAACTTTTTTTTGTAATTTAAATCAACATTCAGTGAATTTATCAATAGTTTTCTTTATTTTATAATTATTATAGTGGCTCGGCAATGAGCACAAGAAAAACAAATATGAAACTTCATATAGTTCATACTTACACAAACGGCAAGCGTAAAGTGTTTTTAGTACCTATGTAACGACGCATGTGGACAATGGTACCCAATAAAACCAATCAGTCGCTGATTATTTCTCTAGTGCTCATTGCCAAGCCACTATAATAATTATAAAATAAAGAAAACTATTGATAAATTCACTGAATGTTGATTTAAATTACAAAATAAGTTGAAGGCTTGGCTTGAATGTGATCTGAAAACTTTTTACGATAGATATATTGCATGGCTATGCAATATTTTGCTTGGCTCCTTTTGACATTTAATGTTTTGCTGGGATTTCATTTCTTTTTTGAACGTTTCTTTTCTTTTCAGGTCACGTTAAGAATTTTCTGTACTTAGCTTAGCACTTATTCTTTATCCCTAGGTATATATTCTAGGTCGTAAAATTAATTGATAATAACAGGTAGCTACTTCTACAAAGTAATAATAATAGCTCCCTTACCGGTTTCGGTGACGGTGGCCGGTTTCATTGAAACCAGGCCAGCTACGCAGGAGTAATTTTATAGTGCCCAAGTGTGTGCGCAGTACACAAGAGCACTCTCTATTCCTTTACTCTCATAACCCTGTGGGACGGCAGACCGACACGACCGGCGAGAGATCAGGCGCAGGACCGACTATTTACATGCCCATCCGACGCATGAATCATCTTACTTGTCAGACAATCAGGTGATCAGCCTGCATTGTCCTAACAAAACTTGGAAATAACATGTTTCCAACGCGGGAATCGAACCCACGACCTCCGAGTCAAGAGCCGCGCTCTACAAAGTACAAATGCTATGACGATAGCCCAACAACTTTTGAACTTTCAGGAGGTTATTCGTGCACCGATGTTACTTTCGATTGAGTATTACGACCTATCCCGGATTTTTTAAACCATACTAATTATACTCCGCAAACAAGCGATACCGCGATATAAAGGGAGTGCTACACCATCTATCGAGCGAGTATGAAGTGTACATCGTAATTCGCAGTTCTGATTTCATTTATATTTTAATCGAATTTAATTATCATAGTTTCATTGTTAACTTTGTTAACACTACTATTCCTTTTGTACGTTAAGTAATTATAATGAAGTCGAAACTAATTTTTAATGTTCTTGCAAAGCTACAAACATAAATATCTTTTCTTTTATTTAATAAAGTTATATTATACTTTTCAGCTTTTAGGTTTCCTTGCCCAAAGGATGAAAACAGGAGCCTATTCCTAATGAGTCTAGAATTCGCTGTCTGTCTGTCGTCCGTCCTTGTGTCACGAGGCTAGATCTCGAGAACCGCAATAGCTAGATATTTTAATTTTTTACAAATTATGTACTTTTGTTGTCGCTATAAAAGCTAACAGTCCAACTAAAATAAAATAAATGATTAATTGGGGGTCTCATACAACAAACACGTATTTTTGCCCTTTTTTGCTCTCTATCCATAATGGTAAAAGTAAGGTTTTTGAAAATTTCAGAAAATACTTAATTATATTTTAACTTTAATAATAAGTAATAAAAATAACATCAACTTGTGATTTAAAGGGGGCTCCCATACAAATTTACGGTACGGAACCCTATGTACGCCAGTCCGACTCGCACTTGGCCAGTTTCATAATTTTTCCTTTCATTGTGGATAACGACCTACCTTGTTGCCAAATTTCAAGGTTCAGTCTACTAGAAGTACCTTAGAATTTTGATGATCTGTCAGTCAGTGAGTGACAAAACATAGTAACTTTGATCATCCGTAACTATTAAACTATTCATATTTTGCATCGAAGCAGATGTTTTTGATGATTATTTCGCTGTTTGTGGACCGATATTCAAATTTCTTGTGTTGTTGTATAGTGTATAACCTTGATTTTGTATAATAATTACGAAAGTGGTGAGCTAATCATGGTTCAAGTAAAAAAAAGACTTTTTTGTAAGAAAAAAAAAGATGTTTAAAACTGAAAATTTGCATGAGTCTGTGAAAGTACTTCGCCATCGCTAAAATCGTGAAATGATCTTTTGTATTTTAACTATTCTAAAATTCTCAATATTGCACTTACATCTATTTTCTTTAAAAATAAACATATTTTTTCTATACGCCCTTCTGGCTTGAAGCCCGTGACGTGATAATATTTTAGTTTAACTTTTTAACGTAACCCTGTGTGATGGATAACTGATACAATCGGCGAGAGGTTTTTACAAAATATCAACTTTATACCTCATGTATTAGGTGGTACTCTTATACGTCTATGCGAAATTCCATCACGGTTGTCTTCCCAGTTTCGGAGACTACTCGATGCTAACAACAAACAAACTTAACATAAATACTAACTAAACCTACAACTGTTGGTTCCAATCGACTTTCTTCCTTACTTTCGACCATTTTCAAAAGTTATTAATACCTTTTTAGTATTTATTACATGGGAAAGAGGGTCAGGGGTGCGGAGGAACGTGCCCCAAATAATTATATTCCATTGTCGATACGAAGTATTTGGAAGTTGACAAAGTTTTTGCCAAAAACAAAATAACATAATTTATAGTCTACTAGGTGACGCCTGCTTATGTTACGTCAAAATTCGTTCACCCGGGAACCGGACACTTTTCCGAGATAAAAAGTATTCTATGTCCTTTCCCGGGACTCAAAGATTCTCCATACCACAAAAACCGGGTCAGCTGTTCGGATGTGGAGAGGTAACAGACTGACAGACATAGTTTCGCATTTATAATATTATTAAGAGTATGGGTTGTCGTCACGAAGTATTCGGAAGTTGATAAAGTTTATTGCCTAATTCAAAATAAGATGTATACTAAACTATAAAGCTGAAGAGTTTGTTTGGACGAGCTAATCTTAGGATCTATTCGTTTGAATTGATTTTTTTGTGTTAGTCAATTTATTAAGGAAGGTTACTAGTTAAGTTTATTGAATAACTATACTCGTTTGTCTGCTCTTGTTCTATTCATATTATAATTGTGTGTATTGAAAATATGTTTTTCTTTCTTGCTTTGCTTGCTTGAACACAGAAAAAATCTATTATAAGTATGTTATCAGCTTAACATTTTGTTTACGATCATTTTTATTTAAAAAACATCCTGTTTATATGGATATGTAAAGAAGTTCCGTCTTAAAAATGTGACAAATAAATAATAATAATATAATAATACCTTTGGACGCTTCACATCACGTCAGTCTAGTTGGAAAGGCAATAGCGTGTAAATAGCTAAATTGCCTGCGGGATAATACAAAGTTCTCAAAATAAAAAACACTCCGGAATCCGTATCATGCCCGACTAACATGTTCCATAGTCAGCAGGGGTGCTCATCAGGCAATTTCAGTAGCAGCAAGCCCGTTGGATCTTGTAGGAGCAAGATGATTGTCTTCTATAGCGCGTGGTCCGCTCCGGAGCGTAGCTTAAGTACTCTTGAATTTTGATGCACTTTGGTCGGCCGACCACACAAAAGGTTCACAGCGATTATATTGAAAAACCAAAAGAGAAAGAAACTGGAAATTCCAGCTGGATTAAGCCTTTTCAAGGAAAAATTATCAGAACAAAATTTTCTCGAATGCCATCAAAGCCGATCCGCGGCAAAAAGCGACCAGCAAACACTTGTTATCTGTCAAGTGTCAAAGATATGTATTCTTCGTCTTCTTCCGACAGTGGTGAATTGCCATATTATGTTAAAGGTTCATCCAACGGTTGATGAACAGAAACTCCCAAATTGAGCTACATCCCAACAGTAGAAATCAAACACAACATAAATCCAGAGTGTAATTTGAGAACTTATTATTTAACTAGATGTCCCGCGCGGCTTCGCCCGCGTAAATTAGGAATTTTACAGAAACCGTACATTTTCCCATAAAAAATATTTTCCCCGTTTTTCCCGCATTTTCCTGAGTTTCTTCGGTCGTATTAGTCTTAGCGTGATAATATATTATATAATATAGCCTATAGTCTTACTCGATAAATGATCAATCTAACACTGAGATAAGTTTTTAAATCGGACCTGTAGTTCCTGAGATTGACGCGTTCAAGCAAACATACGCTTCAATGTTATTATATTAGGTAGGTATAGATTTTTTTTATCTATGGACGCTTCACACCACGTCAGTCTGGCCCCGTGGTAAGTACCTGATGGACTTGTGTTACAGGTACCAGACAACGGAAATATATTTAATACTTTTATACTATACATATATTTAAGATTTTTATTATATGATACACTGTATATTTAATACACATCCATGACCCAGGAACTTTGAAAACTTTTTGTTCCGTCGGCGGGATTTGAACCCGCAACCTCCGGCTTGAGCTACCAACGCGCTCACCACAGAGGTCGTCAATCTATTTTTAGAAATAAAATAAAGATTTTTTTTTAATTATCGCTTGACAAACTCGAGTCTCGATCTAAAAGACTATGAAATGGTATAATATGGTAGTGATGATGATGATGATGATGATGAATGTAATTTGCATAGTAGCATATGGTTCCTGTTCTTAAAACAACGCCGAAACTCCCAAACTTGTATCTATAAAGAATCAGGAGTTCTCTCAGCACCTTCCGAACCACGGTATACCAGGTATATCTCGGTGCAAAATCTTACTTGTTGGTAGCATATGCTTAGAATACTTCTCACGAAACCGAAGTCACCACACGTTTCCCTATAAGTTTTGAGGAGTTCCCTCGATTACTTATGGATCCTTCATCAGATCACCACTTTTGTGAATATAAAAATCGGGTAACATACGGCGGAGTAATCGTTGAATATAAGAAAACGAACATAACACCTCCCCCATTTTGAAAGTCGGTTAAAATTGTAGCCTATGTGTTATTCTGATGTATAAGCTATATTATTGTAAAGTTTCATTAAAATCCGTTCAGTAGTTTTTGCGTGAAAGAGTAACAAACATCCATACATCCACACATCCATACATCCAAACAAACTTTCGCCTTTATAATATTAGTAGGATGTAGCCTATAATATATTATCACGCTAAGACCAATAGAAGCGGAGCACCAATGAAGAATGTTTCAAAATCGGGTGATTTTTCCTATTGTGCTGCGTAAACGATAAAAGTTTCGCAAAAATTGGCAGAATTTTCTTTATTTACCCATGAATTAGTTACTCTCTCGGGTCTGTGGCTGTTTGGTTGTTCGTTTTGTTCGGTGTTGCTATGTGTCTGTGCGGATGATTTTCTTGCTCTCTGTATTCGATGCCTATCCCTATCCTGGCTGAGGCGAGCCTCACGCTCTACAGATGATTCTCTTTCTCTCTGTATTCGATTTCTATCACTATTCTGGCTGAGGCGAGCCTCACGCTCTACAGACGATTCTCTTTCTCTCTGTATTCAATTTCTATCACTATTCTGGCTGAGGCGAGCCTCACGCTCTACAGACGATTCTCTTTCTCTCTGTATCCGAATTCTATCATTTTTCCGACTGAGGCGAGCCTCATGCTCTACAGACGATTCTCTTTCTCTCTGTATCCGAATTCTATCATTTTTCCGACTGAGGCGAGCCTCACGCTCTACAGACGATTCTCTTTCTCTCTGTATCCGATTTCTATCACTATTCTGGCTGAGGCGAGTCTCACGTTCCGTTGACGATTCTTCATCTCTTGCTGAACGTGCTCTTTTGGCATTCACTGTACTACGACCTATGTTCGAACGACGACGTCTTCCAGGCATGATCGTATAGTAATACCCACAAAGCAACAAATAACCCAATCGCAAAGCAAAAACAAAAGTCCGTTTTTCTAACCAAGTCAAATATATTTTTATCGACAATTCAGAAACCAAAGCACCAGAAACAATGAATATCTGAAAGAAAGCGCTGTGGTTGCTCCTCTGCGTTACCGTCTGCACAACCACACAATGACGAAATACACTATGTACTACAATAACATAAGCCCGAAGCTTATGAGAGCCCCCGGCCGGTTCCGCCGTAACCGCTATGTCCCTCGGCCGCCGCCGCGCGACATATTTTTTGATTCCGCGTAAGTTTATACGTTTGAAAACTTCTAAAGTATTGGTCGAAATTGTATAGTGTAAAAGACAATTATAATCTACATTTAATGTCTTAGCTTCCAAACATGTTTATTTGGATAAGGGTTAATGTTGTAAATTGTTAAAATCGCTTCGTAAATAAGCCATTATTTTTCGTAAAAAGTAAAGAACAAAAATGGCTATTGTGAGTTATCCCTAAGAAATAGACATATACCATCGCGGACTTTTTTGTTTACCTTATTAAGGTGTACAATACTGTAGTACATTATTTTGATCTATCTCGTAGGGTTTAGCCAGCGTTTGCAATATAAACGCAAAAAAATGAATTTATTTACGACATAACCTTAGAAACCTCTAAAATTATCAGTGTTTCTCTACCATATTATGCATATGTTATACATATAAATCTTCCTCTTGAAACACTCAATCTATTAAAAAAAACCGCATCAAAATCCGTTGAGTAGTTTTAAAGATCTAAGCATACATACACACATACATACAGACAGCGGAAAGCGACTTTGTTTTATACTATTTAGAGATTATTAAGGAAATTAAGGAAATAGAATATATTAAATTATAACAAAATTAAGTGCACAACCACTAGTACCTGAAGGAATTCGGAGGCCCAATCCCCTAACCCCTACCCTATTCCCTTCCCTACCCTCAACTATTCCCTTCCCTTCCCTACCCTCCCCTATCACCCTATGCCCTCTTAAAAGGCCGGCAACGCACTTGCAGCTCTTCTGATGCTGCGAGTGTCCATGGGCGACGGAAGTTGCTTTCCATCAGGTGACCCGTTTGCTCGTTTGCCCCCTTATTTCATTTTAAAAAAAAATTGTGTTACCCGGGGTACCAGACAAGGGAAATATATTTAATACCTTTATACTATACATATAATTAATATTTTTATTATATGATACACATCCATGACCCAGGAACTTTGAAAACTTTTTGTTCCGTCGGCGGGATTCGAACCCGTGACCCCCGGCTTGAGCTACCAACAGCCCACCAACTGAGCCACAGAGGTTGTATCCTGAACGTATTTTTTAGGAATGAACATACCGTGCGGTAACGCTATTAATATTTTATTTATATTTTTATCCGTCCTAATATAATATACAAAAGGGTATGTCTGTTGCCTCTTCACTTTGGATAGATATGATACTTTGAGAGACGGGAATGGAGATTACATAGTTTTATTGCGAAATAATATACGGTTCTCAGGCGAGAGGCTAATTTCGACGCAACAGAGTTGCAGGTGTGGGATATGTGTGTGGCGTCACTGGCGGCCAAAGGAAGATCTTCCGACCGAGCGAGGTGTTATGCTCGGTCAGGCCGAAGCCCACGTGATACATCTCAGCTGTCGTATATATACCGACGAGCTCAGAAAACTTCGATAGCGTGATGCAGGAATGTTAGGCGAATTGTGGGTACCGCCACATCACTCCCCCCCGAAGACCGGAGGTCGAATCATGAAGTTGCCAGTGCCGGTTAGTTCCAGTGAGTCGGAACTGTTGCAGTGAGTCCCAGTGAGTCGGAACTATAAGCTGCTGCACGGGATCCAGTGAGTCGGATTATAAGCTGCCGTGCGGGGCCGATGCTACGTGCTGACCAGGAGAGATGTGCTCTGCTTGCTGACCGGTCGGTGTAGTGAGAAAGTCGAAAGCGATGATGCCGATGTGGAGTCGCCTAGGCCGGGGTACATTGCGGCTAGTGGACGATGTACCCGATGAGGCGATGCTGGCTGGCGCGGTGCGGAGAGGCGGGGAGTGATGATGGTGAAGGAGGCGTGTTCTGTCGAGGGTCACCAATGTGGGAATATGAGTGTGGCGGCCAAAGGAAGATCTTCCGACCGAGCGAGGTGTTATGTGGTGTTATGCTCGGTCAGGCCGAAGCCCACGTGATACATCTCAGCTGTCGTTTATATACCGACGAGCTCAGAAAACTTCGATAGCGCGATGCAGGAATGTTAGGCCAATTGTGGGTACCGCCACACGGGTATAATTTTGTTAATTTCAGAGTAACAAAACAAATTAATTAATATATCGACGGGTGCAAAGTAAAAAGAGTCATCTACAAAACAGCAACTTTTCAGGAGAGCGCATAATAGGAAAAAATGCTCCCATTTTGTCAATTTCCGATCAAATTTATTGAAATTTTCATCATTGTTTCATTATTTATTAATGAATCCACATGTATATTTAATTTCTTCTAATTATGTTTAATTTACGAGATATTGTAGTTGTCTGCATCTACATTGCGCTTGAAAATATGACAACTGAGTTAACTACCACTTGGTCGTTTCTACGTGGGAATTAAAAATTATATTTATTGAAGTATTTTTACCGATTACTAGTACGATTATCAGTAACTACGTAAAGTGTAACACTTTATATTATTAAAATTATTATTAAAAGTAAGTTATATTATTAAAATATGTAGTTAAACGTTTTACATCTTAAACACACCAAGTTCAGAACATAATTGCGTAGATATCTTTTTCTACGTTGTCGATTCGGTGCAAGGTACACGATTTAGAAGGAAGTTAAAATATGAAATACTAGCTTTTGCTCGCGGCTTCGCTCGCGTGGAATTTGAAAATCGCGTAAATTGCAAATATTCCCGTAAGCTCCCTTAGAAACATGATGTTTTTCCAAGACCAAAAGTAGCCTATGTTACTTTTCATCCTTTCAATTAAGTTTATGCCAAAAAACAATACGATTTGTTTCTTCGTTAGAGCGTGAAGGAAGGACAAACAAACAAATAAATAAATAAACATATTTTCCCATTTATAATATTAGTATGGATATACTTAGGAATCATTCATTTACTTTCGTAAAAATCGTATTTTCTCACAACAAAAATGAAATTCTGTGTCAATACTTTAATTATTTTAAACTAATTTAAAAATTATTCAGTATCATTATCAGTACAGGAACTATGTTGTAAATTATTAGGCAGAGGCTTATTAAGTCTTTGTACTTGGCACTTGTAAGCATGATGGGTTCATTATAACATCATAAGCATCGCCGGACGTTTTACACCATCGGAGGGGTGCATACGATTTTTCAGAACACAAAATGAAATTTTATTTCAACGATTTCTCAATTGCTTCTCGTGATCACAGAGATCCCAAAACCGGTCAAAGATAAGTTAATAGAAAAACTTCGCGAGAACTTGCAAATGCCGGGATATGATGTTACGCAGGTTGCAATTTACCATTTCTGGACTGATGTAATTGTTTACCTAAATTTTGTCGTAATTTACGTCTCGTATCAATACACGTGTCTTTATTTCTCAATCGCCTTTTCTTTAGATCAATATTTAACTGACGTCTTTTTCTACCGTTTAACGAGGAAGGCGTAGAACATTCACTTGATGCCTCCACTGCCGAAGAAGCATCAATGGTGTTGTCTATAGAAGATTTAAAGTTTGAGAGGGACAATATACTCGATGGCCTGCTTGAGTTAATAAACTCAAGCAGGTCATAGATTATATGAGATCAAAGTATCTGTTTAATAAAAAAGAATATATAATATTTTGATCTAATACTGATAATGGACGCGGCGGACTTGAAGTGATGAACTGTATTCTGAGGGTGTTGGCGTATTTGTTAATTTGCTGAGATCGACAAATTTTCAAAATCATTTTATATTTCAGACTGAGAGTGAACTGGTGTGACTGGCTTAGAGTATTCAGATCATGGGGACTTATCTTACAAAGTTAACTTATATTCATTTGTCTTCATCGGTGACACATCAAGGTTTTCTATAAGATGTTCAATAATTTCATCGGGCAACACAGTATTTTGCTCGATAAATCTATCACTTATGTTCTGGAAACTTTCAACTTCTTTAAAAAGTCGTTTTGGACTTTCTGAACATGAAAAAACAGTAAAAAATAACAGTAACAAATTAGAAGTCAATTAATATAGCTAACAATAAGAATTAACATAAATAGGTACTCATAAACATAATAAACAATACTAATTTGCAAAAGTAAATTGAGACATCTAAATCACAATCGCAACGTAGAAAAAGCTATATGGCAGATAGCCGCTTATGCCGCATAACATGACCCCCGCGCGTCCCGCGTATAGACGACCAGCGGTAGTTATCCGCATCTACATCGTGCAATTTCACAAAACAAGAGTAGATGTCTTCTTTTACGTGACAAAAGTACCAAAAATAAGGTGATATTTGAATTTTTGTTTTTGGTATGTTGTAGAACATGATATTTTAAGCTAGTTTCTACAAAAAAACGAAAAACTCAAAATTGCAGATGACTTTTTTTACTTTGCACCCGTCGATATATAAAATAAACACACCATTGTTATGGTAGAACGTACAGAATATTTTGTTATGACTTTAGTACTATCTTTGTACTGCATTCTTGTGAATAAAGAATTATAGAGTGTATATGAGTCTTTTGTATAGAGTTCACTGTGAAAATAGCAGTCCTAAAAGTAACTTTTTTTTTGCTTTTAATCATTCAAATCACAAAAAATTGCTCTCTCAGCGCTGATACTTTCACTGTGAACTCTATATTATACTAGATGTTGCCCGCAACTCCGTTGCGCCAAAATTCGTTTATCGCGAAAGAACCGAAACCATTTTTCCGGGATAAAAAGTATCTTATGTCCTTTCCCGGGTCACAAAGTATCTTCATGCCAAATTTCAGCAAAATCGGTTCAGCGGTTTGAGCGTGAAGAGGTAACAGACAGACAGACAGACGGACAGACAGACAGACAGACAGACACACTTTCGCATTTATAATATTAATATGGATATGGATAGGTAAGGTAGTTCCACACGACGTATTTTTTGCGCACTGACGACGCGCGTTTCTGATGCGCTCGTCTTAATCTGCGCGTTTTCATCGCGTTTTGGCAGATATAAAGTTCAGAACTTTTGGCTTCCTTGTGTTTGCTGAGCGTTCAACTTGCGTTTGCGATACTAACGAGCGTAAAAAAACATCGCGTGGAAACAAACACTCTCTAAAGTATTATTAATTTGTTTTGTTACATTCTGTATCTGTAATGGGTCAGTTTAGTATGCAACGCGACGCGTAGATGCATTTTCAAATTTGTATTGAATTGACAGACTTCAATTTCGTGAGACGTCTTGCAAGTCTGTCAATTTAATACAAACAAATAATAATAATACTCCCCACACCGGTTTCGGTGACGGTGGCCGGTTTCATTGAAACCAGACCAGGTACGCAGGAGTACTTTTATAGTTTTTTTTTTTTTTTTTTTTTTTTTTTTTTTTTTTTTTTTTTTTTTTTTCTTTTTTTTTTTTTTTTTTCTCGTGTGGCAACATTTGTGACAATACGCCAAATTGTATCTCCCGATTAAAAAATTGTAATAAAATTATTTATATTGATAATTCGTGTTAAAATTGTTTGTAAAACTAATGCTTAGTGTGTAAACTTCAAGAAAAAATAATAATTTTATTAGATAATGAACTTTAATGTGGACTTCCAAGGAGTTCTAAAGTGACAGCTGACGGCAAGCTAACGAACTTTACGAAATCAAAGTGGATGAATTTTGTTCCTGATATTCTGCAAAAACCCGGGGAGTATAGTGTTTTATTCACATACTAATACACTTTCTGCTCAATATTATATGATATTGACACCTAACACTTCACAAAACTTATCCTGAGTCACTTACAAACAAGGTTTACATTGGCTTTGTAAGTTCTCTCTTAGCTTAACGTTTGTGGAAGCTAAAAAGATGATGGACATACTCTAGCCGACTCATATACCATAATCCGTGTTAGCTACTATCATAATTTTACTGCTCTTATAACAAATTTCGTATATAAGTCTATGTAAGTACATTTATTAACTAAAACAAATTACCAATCTTTTCATCGTCACTCTCTTGGTTTAACTGATGTTAAAGCAAAGCAGATGATAAAAAGAAAAAAAAACAATACTTACATACTCTGAAACACTTACAATATAGTATATTAAAACAGTATAACTAACATACTCTGTCATTCTCAAATTTGTTCAATTAAAATATAATTTTGTTTTACAAAATATTTCAGTACAGTATACACAGATTTCAGTCACTACTTTAATCTGTCTATTCTGTCTTTCCTGATCCTTTTCTCTCATTTTACATAACTTTCTTTTCATCTCTTCATTTTGCTACATTAATTTCAACTGTTTCCTGTGTACATACTGTACAACTGAAACAAAATTTGGGGCTGACAACTTATAATTGTGCAGAAGGTGCGCTTACACTTTATATTTTCACCCCGTTAAATAATATCTGTTTTCAGTTTCAGATATCAGGAACAAATAAATTAGCAAAATGATGACACGTTCTAATGTAGCCCGCCGGACAGAAGAACAACTCCGAGTTGCTCTCCAGGAGCTAAAGGACTCAAAGGAGCAATGTCAACGGCTACTTACTGAACGCGATGAGAATGAACAGGAAATGCTTTTAATTTTGCAAAAAAATGCTGATTTAAAATTAGAACTTAACAAATTAAGTCAACAATATGAAGTTACCTGTGAGCGTAACATTGAACTACAAAGTGTTGTGGACAGTTTTGACAATTGCCGAGTGGAATATGAACAATGCCTAGAGGACACTTGTAATATTAAAAAGAAGCTTCAGGATGCTCAGGAATATATTAAGTCCCTAGAGTGTGAACTTAATTCAAAAAAATTTGAAAAAACACAAAGTTTATATGATGAACTTCTGGGAAGTGTAAAGGACCTTTCAAAAAATAACTTAACTACCATTGACTTGACTGGTGATGACACAATAACGACTTGTCACACCATGAACAGTAAAAGGAAGATAAAAAAATATGTTAAAGTTAAAAAATGTATTAGAAAAACTGAAGAATTGCTACAAAAAAACCGAAAAATTATGAAGCAGCTTAAAAATTTATCAAAAAATAAACAAATAGTTAAAGATCAATTATTAAGCTGCTGTGAAGAGTTGGAACATACTAGGCTTAGCTACGAGGCTGATGTATGTAGCCTTCAGTCTGAAATTACAGAACTACATAGTTCCCTAACACAAATAAAAATTAAATATGAATTAGCGCAAAAAGAAATTGTCTGTCATATATCGGCTATGGATGGTTTAATAGAAATGGGACGCTACAATGAGGAACGAGTAAACTCTTTGCTCAATAACTGTCAGTGTCTCAGAAATGTAAATCATTCACAGCATGATCTTGACATTTCAGTTACCTGTTCAGAGGTAAAGGCTCATACTGAACCCTCAAAAAATAATTATAATAGGACCAACGCCCCAGTTAATATATACTGTGATGAAATAGGACATAGCGTTAGTGTACTTATGAATAAATTAAGTGTGGGTCAGCAAGTAATTAGCACTTGTTTGCCCGGGGCATCATTTGAACAAGTAATTAGCCGGGCAATAAATTCTGCTTGCTGTCCCAACACAACCATAGTTATCTTAGTCGGGAGAAGGGGAAAGATAAACAAAAAACAAATGACAGATTATATTAATACATTAAGTAGAAAAGAAAACGTTAGTCGACTTATTTTGTTTACCTTTCCTTATATAAAGAAATTGCCACACGAGAGTAAGGAAAATTATATTAGGTTTAAGCTGAACAGCCTACTATGTAGTGCAACAAATCAAAATTGTTTGGTATTAAGTAATACCTTACCACAAATAGATGTGGTGGACATTAATAATATTTTCAATTCTAGATTAGGTAATTTGACATATGATAAGTATTTCTTATCTAATTTTTTAACTCGACATTTAGCTAAATGGCTATACAATTTTATAGTTTTAAGACAAGCCAAAAAATTGGCTAAGCCGACCACTGCTTTTATTGAGCAGTGTTCTTATTCTAATCAATATATAACTGAGAGCTTGGAATATGTTCCAAATAATTTAAATTAGATTCTAGGACAACAGAGGCACACTCTAGCAGTATATTATTAAACAAAAATAATAATACTAATGCCTACCACCAACAACCTAGTAAGATTTCTACACAAAATTGTAATTTTAATATAAACTTGGTGCATCAGAACTTACAGGGAAAAATAGGAAAAGAATTAGAAATTGAGTTATTTTTAAATGAATGTAACATTGACATTTTGTGTGTATCAGAACATTGGTTAAAAAATTATGAATTGTCATTTAATTATTCTGATCATCAGCTAGCAAGTTCGTTCAGTCGAGAGAATGCTATTAGGGGTGGCTCCTTAATATTGATTAAGAAAAAACTTAAATTTAAAGAACGTAAGGATATTGTTAGACTGTCAACTGAACGAATTGCTGAGTTAGCCTGTATCGAGCTGAGCCACCTTATTATTGTAAGCGTATACAGACCTCCATCCGGCTTATATGATTCTTTTGAACAAATAATGGAGCAAGTGTTAACAAAAGTGTGTGCATCTAACAAAAAGATTATAGTATGTGGTGATTTCAATATTAATTTACTAGACTTAAACTCCACCACTGTTAGATTCACATCATTGTTCAAATCGTATAACCTTATTAATTTATTCAACGAGCCGACAAGAATTTGTGATACAACTGCGACTTGCATAGATAATATTTTCACCAACATAACTCCCTATAGGAAGGAAATAATTAATGTATTAAGCTCTGATCACTGTGGACAGCTAGCTTCATTTAATATAAATTGTGATACTAATTTAAAAGAAAAAATTGAATATATACCTATAAATACAAAACGTATTGAGAAATTTAGAAGTAAATTATCATCAAGTTTTGAGAAGTTGAATGTATCAAATGATCCAGATAAAGCGTTTAACAATTTATTCAATAGAGTAAATCAGCAATATAACGCTGTATTTACTTCTAAAACGGTCAGTTTGAATAATAAAAGAAATAATTTTAAAAAATGGGCAACTGCAGGTATTATTGTAAGTAGAGAAAAATTATATGATTTGTATAACGAGAAAACTATAAACCGGAGTGAAGCTTTTAAATTGTACGTCAAGAAATACTCAAAAACTTTTAAAAAGGCCTGTCAAGCAGCAAAGGCACTTCAAATTAAAGAGAAAATTAGAGACTCTAAAAATAAAGTGAAAACCACCTGGAAAATAATTGCGGATGAGACTGGAAAAGTCGCCTGTCGTAACTCTAAATTTGAACTTTTAATTAATAATAAAAAAATCAATTCTGATCTTGAGGTTGCGACAGTCTTTGAGAAGTTTTTTGCAGACATTCCAATCTCAACTACAAAGAACTTAAATTCATCACCTACAGTTGCAGAAAAAATACTTAGAGAACATGTCAAGGAATGTGATGTCAATTTTATTTTTAGAGATATTGACTCCAGAGATATTATCAAGACTTTCAAATCAATCAATATTAAAAGTACCACTGATCTCTGGGGTATGTCCACAAAAATTATAAAATCAGTAATTGACATCATTGCCCCTTACCTAGCTTTAGTTTTTAATAATTGTATCGAAAGTGGTGTGTTCCCAGACTTAATGAAGCACAGCAAGGTGATGCCTCTATTTAAAGCTGGGAAGAAATCAGACCCAGCCAACTATAGACCAATATCCATATTGCCGACTTTAAGTAAAATCTTTGAAAAAATAATTCTAAATCAATTACTTGCTCATTTTAACTCAAATAATTTATTACATAATAATCAATTTGGTTTTACTAAAGGTCGGTCTACAACAGATGCAGGCATTAGTCTTCTGTGTAGTATTTTTGAAGCTTGGGAGGAGTCGCAGGATGCACTTGGTATTTTCTGCGATCTCTCTAAAGCATTTGACTGTGTGGAGTATGATACTCTAATAAGAAAACTACACCATTATGGTGTAAGGGGCCCGGCACTTAAACTTCTTAAATCTTACCTTACAAATAGAACGCAGAGGGTGGAAGTTAACTCCATAAGGTCTAATGGAACCAAAATAAAACTAGGTGTGCCACAAGGGTCCATTTTAGGGCCTTTTCTTTTTCTCATCTATATAAATGATTTACCTTATCTTGTTAAAGATAAGCATGAGATAGTACTTTTTGCTGATGACACTTCACTAATTTTTAATGTGAAGAGGCGACAATTTAATTATGACGAGGTAAATAGTGCTCTCTCAAAAATAGTACATTGGTTTAATGCTAATAATTTACTTTTGAACTCTAATAAAACAAAATGTTTAAAATTTATCTTGCCAAATGTTAGGCAAGTACAAACCAATGTACTATTAAATGATGAGAAAATGAATTTAGTAGACACCACCGTATTCCTAGGCATAACGCTGGATTGTAAGTTACAATGGGGTCCACATATTGCGAAACTGGCAGATAAGCTTAGTTCTGCAGCATATGCTGTTAAAAAAATTCGTGAAATCACTGATGTAGAGACCGCGCGATTAGTTTACTTTAGCTACTTTCATAGCATAATGTCTTACGGCATCCTCTTGTGGGGAAACGCGGCGGACATTAATACAATATTTGTGCTGCAGAAGCGAGCTATTCGTTCTATTTATAAGATGTCGTCTTTGGAATCTCTAAGAGAAAAATTTAAAGAAATAAGAATTCTGACCGTCACATCTCAATACATTTTGGAAAATCTCTTATATGTTAGAAAGAACATAAATATTTTCAAAAAGAAAAGTGATAATCATAATGTAAATACTAGAAATAAGAACAAGTTAGCAATACCAATGTTCAGACTAGCCAAAATAAGCAAATCCTTTAAAGGCCAATGTATACGCCTATACAATAAAATCCCAGAAAATGTTCAAAATCTACCTTTAAACAAATTTAAAAAAGCAGTTAAAGAACGTTTGTGTGCTAAAGCGTATTATAAAGTCAATGATTTCTTCGAGGACAGCACACCTTGGGAATAGGGTGGCTCCATGCAGGTTACTTTTCTTTTAATTTTGTTACATAGCTGTAAGCCATAACATTGTAATTTTCCATTTTTTTTTTGCAAAAGATGGCCCCGTGCGAGTTTCTTACGCCGGTTCTTCTCGGCGGGGTAGTTCCCGAACCGGTGGTAGGCAACGTAGTTTCTTCGTTCGACTTTCAAAAAGTGTATCATGATACCCATTTTGAATAAAAAGATATTTTATTTTATTTATTTTATTTATTTATAGTGCCCAAGTGTGTGCGCAGTACACAAGAGCACTCTCTATTCCTTTACTCTCATAACCCAGTGGGACGGAAGACCGACACGACTGGCGAGAGATCAGGCGCAGGACCGACTTTTTACATGCCCATCCGACGCATGGATCATCTTACTTGTCAGACAATCAGGTGATCAGCCTGCATTGTCCTAACCAAACTTGGAAATAACATGTTTCCAACGCGGGATTCGAACCCACGACCTCCGGAGTCGAGAGCGACGCTCTAACCACTAGACCACGGAGGCATAATACAAACAAAAGATATGCATCTACGCGCGTTGCGGTCATTGACTCTAATACGTACATAAGATTTTTTTTACAATGTAATAATTGATTTTACCAAACCTAATATGGATATTTCGTATGGGTGGAAGGTTCGGGGATATTTTGGTCAGAGGTCACACGTCAGTCTGACAACGGTCGCATTGTCATTCAAATTGCTAACACATTATAATCACATCAGATTTCATCTTACATTCAATATATGTGTCTAAACATACTAGTAAATTCCGCATGATTATGCCAGCAATGTATTTTAAATTACCGATGACACACTATTCCGTCGCGTTGACATAATCATGCGTAATTTACGCCGCGTAACTTCGGCCTAGTGTGTTATTATTAACAAAAATCGGCTATGTGAGTGTCGAATTCATGAAGGGTTCCGTACCGTTATAGAGAAAAAATATTTTTAGTATTAGTTGTTATAGCGGCATCAATACACAATCTGTGAAAATTTCTGAAGTCCAGCTATAGCGGTTCTTGAGATACAGCCTAGAGACAGACAGACAGACAGATAGACGGACAGACAACGAAGTCTAGGTAATAAATCCCATTTTTACCCTTTGGGTACAGAACCCTAAAAATGAATTTTTAAATTTTGTTAGTCTTGCCAAAACTTAAAATATGGCTCAAAATCCGTGGTCTAGGGAAGGTTTATTTTGTAGAGATGTGATACGAAGTTCACCGGGTCATCTAGTCATATAATTAACTATGTATTCAAAAAAATATATCATCACATCGGCAGTGCGATATTATGGCAGCAATGCAACAAGTGTTTGACAGTAGAATATAATTATTATGATTCAATTATACACAACCACTATGCCGATCGCATAATAATTATATCCCGTGGTAGCTAGTTAATAATAAAACACGCTTTTTCCTTTTTATTACAACTTTGTAACGAAAAACTTCATCACAATCTGTTTGTCCGTTACAACGAAAACACTGTCACGCAGCAACGAACACACAGTCAGTTAGGGCTGGCCGCAAACGCAAGTTTTCCGTATACGATTTCCGAAATCGTTTTCATCATTCATCATTTATCATTCATCATTTAGTACCCTCTTCATAACGAAGTTCGGCGGTCAGCTGGTTGAATTTCTTCCGGTCTTAGGCTAATTTCTTTAATTGTGGGTAGTTACATCTGGTCCATTCCTTTATGTCATCTATCCATTTTCCTCTTGGTCTACCAGGTGATCTCTTTCCCGGAAATCTACACTCTATGATCAACCTCTGTGGCTCAGTGGTGAGCGCGTCGGTAGCTCAAGCCGGGGGTCGCGGGTTCGAATCTCGCCGACGGAACAAAAAAGTTTTCAATGTTCCCGGGTCTGGATGTGTATTAAATATGTGTATAATATAATAAAAATCTTTAATATATGTATGGTATAAATAAAAGTATTAAATATATTTCCGTTGTCTGGTACCTGTAACACAAGTCCTTTAGGTACTTAGCACGGGGCCAGACTGACGTGGTGTGAAGCGTCCATAGGTATTATTATTATATTATTATTATTATTATTAACCGTATAAATTCATATTGGGATCCTCTATGTAGGTGACCGAAAAAAAGCGACCTTTCTTTGGATGCAGATGTTCATTAGTTGGCGTTCACAGGCCGCTCTTTTTAACACTTGTTTTAACAATTCGATACAAATTTTGACCAAGAGATTTTTAACATTTTACGTGGTATCCACATTTCAAACGCCTGTATCCGTCGACAACTATCTTTGTTTAAAACCCACTCTTCACAGGCGTACAAAAGGATGGACCAGACATAACATTTAAGAACCCGATATCTTGTTGAGAATGCTAGTTTTGGATCACACAGTACTTTACTCATTTTAAAGAAAGTAGTTTTCGCCTGTCCTATTCTACATCTAATATCCTCTAAATTATTTAGATCTGAAGTGAATAATCTCCCTGGGTATTTAAAAGTATTTACCACTGCAATAGTGTTATCTTTACATTTTATTTGCGGGTGGGATATAGGCGTCCTTGATATTGTCATTATTTTATTTGTTTTACGTATTTGGAATTCCGTGAGACTAGTGCAAACATTTTTTTTTTCACGCGTGAACGCGCCAGCTTGCATTTAAAACGTACGAGCTTATTTCGTTCCGTACGGAGAAAAACGAACGTGGTGCGGAAGTTAATGTGTTTTATACCAAATCCACGCAGTCGGATTTCCAAATACGACCTCTGTGGCTCACTTGTTTGATAGCTCAAGCCGGGGGTCATGGGTTCGAATCCCGCCGACGGAACAAAAAGTTTTCAATGTTCCTGGGTCATGGATGTGTATCATATTATAAAAATCTTAATTTATATAATATGTATAGTATAAATGTATTACTAACTAAATATAATAATACGTATAGTATACATTGTATTACTTACTAATATTATAATGTATTACTTATATTTCCGTTGTCTGGTACCCGTAACACATGTCCGTCAGGTACTTAGCACGGGGCCAGACTGACGTGGTGTGAAGAGTCCATAAAAAAGGGACAATGAATTCGGAAATCGCATATGGAAAACGTGTGTATGCGGCCGGCCTAAGGTGCTAATACAATTTGAATAGTAAATCACTAGAACTTCAGATAAAATAGAGTTATCCGTCCCATACGTCGTCGTTAATCGTTCAGCCGCCTGTTAATTATTTCGATCCGGCAAACCCCGGCTTAGCTAACTCTGGTTTAAGCAAGTCAGGAGATTAAGAGTAACTTACTTACTGTTAGGGTCACATCACACATAGATGTCAGGCACATATACGCGACGTTTCAAGCTATAAAATTATACTTTATTGAATACTCAATTTAGCCTCTAAAAAAAGTATTCTCTGTTCTTACCACGGATTTTCTTATTTTCCTGTTCTGAGGTTCTTGCCTAAGACCACAGACATAGATCGAGATAGATACCGCATGTGTATGTACTTCGCGTGCCATATCGCGTTCCCAAACGACGAGCAATGCTCGTCTTTCGAAAGTCTGTTCTTTAGTCTGCGCTCTACCGTTCGAAATCGGACGTCAATTGGAATTTTAAAAATGCTTAATTGTGCCGTATTGAGCTGTAGAAATTTGAATAGAAACGTTGGTCTAGAATCTAGATAATAGACACGTTTCTTATCATCGGTACGTCACAGTAGAAAGAAAAAAAGTGGCACGCTCGTTTTCATACAAATGGAGTGACATGCGGTATCTATCTTGATCTATGTCAGTGCCTAGGATCCAAAGTATCCTTGTAGCAAATTACATCAAAATCGACAGTGTCGATCGTTGTCAGCTGAATTATTATTACAATTACAGATAATACCCATACGTTTTTCATTTTTATTTCATTATTTCGTTCATTTTAAATACACAAAATTCAGCGCTCGGTCGCGTTGCTTATCAGTATGTAATGATGCTAACAGTACAAGAACTATTTAAGGCTAACGCCTCCGTGGTCTAGTGGTTAGAGCGTCGCTCTCGACTTCGGAGGTCGTGGGTTCGAATCCCGCGTTGGAAACATGTTATTTCCAAGTTTGGTTAGGACAATGCAGGCTGATCACCTGATTGTCTGACAAATAAGATGATCCATGCGTCGGATGGGCATGTAAAAAGTCGGTCCTGCGCCTGATCTCTCGCCAGTCGTGTCGGTCTTCCGTCCCACTGGGTTATGAGAGTAAAGGAATAGAGAGTGCTCTTGTGTACTGCGCACACACTTGGGCACTATAAAATTACTCCTGCGTACCTGGTCTGGTTTCAATGAAACCGGCCACCGTCACCGAAACCGGTGTGGGGAGTATTATTATTTAAGGCTATGTATGAAGATTACGCAAACATATTATTATATAATATGTTGCAATTTTAATTGGAGTACATACCAAGATGGAATCCAGGGGTCCAATTTTCAAGATCCGAATGCCCCTTTCAATAGAGGGCTGTCTCATTCACGCGTTGACAGAACGTGCGCGAGTGAGACAGCCTGCGATCGAAATGACACTCGAGGCTTGAGAATCAGTGCTCAGAAAAATGTTCGTACGAAACACTCGTTTATATTATTTTATTCGTAGCTGTCTCAAGTATGGAAATATAAATATTTTGCGAAAACGAATACAGCGATATTATGCTTTAGGAATTGTATCGGTACCTACCTACCTTAGTAAACTCATTAAAACGTCTTCATAGTCCATTAGTTGAAGTAGGTAGGGTGGCTCTGCGATTGTGGATTCATTGATTCCAGCGTTGTAAAAAATGTTTTCGAATGAAAAAAATTGGATTTAGCTAAATTATCTTTAACTAATACAGTTCTACTGTACGTATGTATGTCACTGAACTTACCTTATAGGGCTGAACCGATTTGATTGTTTTTATTATTTTCACTGGTATTTCCTGAGATTAGTACGTTCAAATAAGCCCTTTCAAATAATTTCCCCCGTTTTTTCCACACTTTCCTCTATTTCTTCGCTCCTGTTAGTCTTATCGTGATAAAATGTAGCATATAGCCTTTCTCAATAACTGGGCTATCTAACACTGAAAGAATTCAAATCGGACCAGTAGTTCCTAAGATTAGCGCGTTCAAACAAACAAACAAACTCTTCCGCTTTATAATATTAGTATAGATTTGGGTGGCATACAACGTGGTACAGATTCACAAAAAGCCAAAATATTCAAAAATATCAAGCTGGACGTCTGTCGTGTCTGCGAATTATACCTATGCAAATTAAAAATATTATATAAAACAGAATAACGTTATTTAATCTTTAACAGATACAAAATAAACAATCCTTTGGACACATTTCGGTTTTGTTTGTGTGGACGGCTTTATGCAAATAAAGTTGTTTTACTAAAAACTGAACAGCTGTTACATTACTTCCATACTAATATCATAAGTATGCCTGTCTGCCTATCTGTCTGTCTGTATGTTACCTTTCACGCCTAAACCACTAAACCGAATATGCTGATATTTCGTATTGAGATACTTTAAGTCCCGGGCGCAGCGTAGTAGCGGGCTTCATCTAGTAATATCATATTATACCCCTCACATACGATAAAATAAAACTGCTTTACATAGTTCAGTCACAGTAGATATAGGTAAAAATGTTTATTACTACTTAGAACCCCTACAGACGAACGGCACGTGTCGGCGGCAAAAAAAAATAGGAAGAGAAAACGCCTTCGTTGTCCAGTGGTTTAGGGCGTGGCTCTTGATTCGGAGGTTGTGGGTTCGATTCCCGCGTTGGACATGCTATTTCCAAGTTTGGTTAATACAATACAGGCTAATCCTGATTGTCTGACAAAAAAGTGGGATGGGCGTGTAAAATCGGTCCTGCGCCCTGATCTCTCGCCAGTCGAGTCTTTGGTCTGTCCCACTGAGCTATAAGAGTACAGGACAGAGTGCTCTTATGTACTCCGCACACACTTGGAAATTAAAAAAGTTACTCCACAGTTTTTATCTGAGTCCATTACAATCGAAGTGCACAGTACAAACTACCGAATCAAGTTTGAATAACCAATACCGTCGGTGAGGAACTGTCGCCAACTTGTCCCGATCGTAATGCACTTCGTAACTCAATCCAATAGGGCATTCAACATCGCTACAGCTAAACCATGAGACGAGGCAGTATTGACACATTACTGTGAAGTTCCACGTTTCATGGCTTAGACCAGCGGGGCTAAAATGGTCGCTTTGAAGAATCGCAAAATGCAACTCTGCTTGCAATTGATTTCTGTATTTTTGTACTGCGGGGCTAAAATGGTCACATTTAGCAATTCCTCTGAATCAATTCAGCAAATGAATTATCAAAACTGTCAAATAAGTACAAAAATACAGAAATGAATTGCAAACAGAGTTGCATTTTGCGATTTTAAAAAAATTAATCATATTATGATTCATATCATGATTCTTCAAAGCGACCATTTTAGCCCCGCAGATTTGACATTTGTCAGTTTGACAGTTTTGACAATGCATTTGCTGAATTGATTCAGAGGAATTGCTAAATGTGACCATTTTAGCCCCGCAGAGGTTCCCTTCTTCAGCCTGCGGCGCAGTTACACGTCGCGAATCGCAATATTTTGTCACGGCACCCTACTCTGCCTAGCTATTAATACTCCCCACACCGGTTTCGGTGACGGTGGTTACGCAGGAGTAGTTTTTTTATAGTGCCCAAGTGTGTGCGCAGTACACAAGAGCACTCTCTGTTCCTTTACTCTCATAACCCAGTGGGACGGAAGACCGACACGACTGACGAGAGATCAGGCGCAGGACCGACTATTTACATACCCATCCGACGCATGGATCATCTTACTTGTCAGACAATCAGGTGATCAGCCTGCATTGTCCTAACCAAACTTGAAAATAACATGTTTCCAACGCGGGATTAGAACCCACGACCTCCGGAGTCGAGAGCGACGCTCTAATCACTAGACCACGGAGGCGTTTCACCTAGCTATTAAAAAATACATAAGTAAACATATTTAATGATTATAGTTGGGTTAAGCAGGTAAATGATAATTAATTAACAAATATTTATTCATCTATCTGTTTTACATAATTAATATTAAAATTATAATAATTTTATAATATTTGTGGTTTCGGATAATGATAGAGGATCGACTCACGGCGCCCCTCTTGCTCAACCACGGCGCACCAGGGTGCCGCGGTGTACACTTTGGGAATTTGGGATTCTTTCATTGTCTAAGCAAGGGGTGCTTAGACAATGAAAGAATAATAAAAACATCATTAGCCCGTGAGAGAGAAAGAGAAAGATTTGGAGTGCTGCTAATTTAAATTTGCATTTGACTGTAGTATATCTTTTTGCGTTAGTGAATAGATAAAGTTCTGTCAAAAACTGATTAACTAGGATTTAATGCGTCCTTACACTGAGGACTATTTGTAATTTTTCGGCTATTACCGGCTACCCAAATTATTTCAGTTTACAAGTTAAAAGTTTTTGACACGTCCACGATGTGCTCTGACCCTTACTTCTCCCGGCTATCTAAAAGCCAGAAGGTACACAAATAAAACCAATATATATAAAACCAGATAGTGCGTTGATCCGTGTGACAGTTTTAATTTCTCATCACTATAATTGATTGAACCTTTTCATATCTTCGTCCCTTGCCTTCGGCCCTTCATCCTTGTCCCTGATCGGGCCCTTTTCTGATTGGGCACAGAGGTGGACGTTACTTTGTCAGATACAATATCTCACCCCGCAGGGCACAAAGGACCCTGTACACTCTAAATCTGTTCTTGTGATAAATGTCACGAAGTTTTCGAAATGTCACGACAGTTTGATTTATTAGAAACGGCGGTATAAAGTTGATACGTGGGAGAGCCATGCTTCGGCACGAATGGGCCGGTTCGACCGGATAAATACCACGTTCTCACAGAAAACCGGCGTGAAACAGCGCTTGCGCTGTGTTTCGCCGAGTGAGTGAGTTTACCGGAGGCCCAATACACTTTTTTTTTATACAAAGGCTACCTGTAGCTGCGCAGCCTAGGCTAGATATAGAAGATATATTTATTTATTAACTTTTTTACAATTTAAAATACTTGCCTAAATATTTTTGTCGTGGGTACAAAAACAAGAAAATCTTAAAAAATATGGTCTCAATAGTAAATGAAAAGTCTAATAAACATCAGAAGACACTATCAGAAACGTCCATCTTCCCTAATAAAAGTAAATCAATGTAAACGGTCCTTTACACTACCCCTTCTCATTGTTACCAGAGTCTTAGTATTTTCAAAGTTCTTTTACTGTTGGAAAATAAATCTTCCTCCAAGTCGGCGTAGTAAATTGACTATTGATTTAATGTAAAAGATATCAAGACGGCTTTGTGAAGGGCAGAAAAGTAAATAGTTTGAAAGGTGAAATATTTTGAAGTTTGGTTAAAAAAACTACGTTATTATTTATTAATGATCCTTGGTATTTTTGTATGGAAGTCAGATATCTATGAAATACCAAAAGTAGTTGGCGGTATAAAGTTTTTTTTATCAAGTTGGTGAAGGTTTTAATGTGATTAAAAAAATATCTGACAAAGACTGAAGAATACAAAAAAAACACAAAAAATGTAATTGAGCAGCAGAAAAAAAATACTCAGCGAAATATTATGTCCCTGTATATCATAAAGTTAATATACCTAGCGGAATAGAGCAACAATCTCGAGCTGTCAAACGAAACCGAAATTGGTTTCATCTGTGTGTAAAAATATGTGTACGTATACTCTTACACAAGCATGATTGAAAATGATTTCTATGAGATTAAATTGTCAACGTGCGGCACGTGCTGACTGGACGTCAAAAAAGAGTGCTGCTGTCATGTATCACACGTTTCTTTTTACCACGCAGTGTTACTGATAGTGACATCTCTTTTGCTCAGGCCTTTATTTCTCTATTCGCTAGGTATATTAACTTTATGCTGTATATCCGTCAGTTAGGTCTTAACTGTAATAAATTATTTACGTTTTAAAAATTTCGTACGTATATAACTAATGTAAATTTTAAATCACAAATCCGCCCACAAATGCTTTGGATATTCTAAATCGTTTTGTGAAACTTTTGAAATATTACTTTAGAGTTTGTAGCAATAGCGAGCATGATAGAGCAATATGCTAAACACGTTACAGATAGGAGAAAACCGCTAGTACACCTTTATTTAGAACCTGGATAGGTGGCCTACTTTTGTAAATTGTATGTAATGTATTGTGGAAAAAATAGAAGGCAGTGTTTGTTAAATAGTACCTATATTTTATTTTTAGTATTTGTTGGTATAGCGGCAACAGATATACACAATTTGTGAAAATTTTAGAAGTCTAGCTGTAGCGGTTTTTGAGTTACAGCCTGATGACGTACAGACGGACAGACATACAGACATCGAAGTCTTAGTAATAGGGTCCCGTTTTGACCCTTTTGGGTACGTAACCCTAAAGAATACTCTACTAAAGTATAAAAAAGAGAACAATTTACGTGTATAATTTCGCGGTTTTATAAAATCACAAGCGTCAAGTCAGACGTTATGAATTAAAACTTTTTTACGGCGTTTGTTACAAGTTGGTATCTCAGTCGCGCGTATGTTATGTAGATAAATTATTATCTACATAACATAATATTGTGTAGAATAAAGTACATAATGTGAAGAGTTTTATCTGAATAAGCATGGAAATATATTGCTTATTTTAAGCGATAAAAGTAAATAGGACACAAATATTTTTGTTATATTATAATAATAATTATGCCAGTTTTTATTTACAGCATATTTAGAGCCTTAAGCAATACAGAATAATAATTGTGACAGACTAAAAAACCGGACCCTAGTACTAAGTTCATTCATCTGTCCATCTGTCTTTCACCAAGTTGAATCTCAAGAACCACGAACGTATGTACGTGGGGGGTGTTAGATTTATTTCCGTAACGAAAATAAACCTAACAGCCCCCACTCCAACCGACGCAACGGTGCGGTGTTGTCTAACTTCATTTGACGTTTCAGTTCCGCAGACTTCGGCACGGTGTTTGTGTGCGTGCGAATTAACGTATGCGAATTATAATTGGATAAGTTGATAAAAATGCTATGTAATCGCTGTACCGCGGCAGTGCCACCTTTTTTTCATCTTTCAGCTTGAACGTGCCAAAACTATACCACGGAACATATCCTCAAGGAAAGTCTTTTTTAGGGTTCCGTACCCAAAGGGTATAAACGGGACCCAATTACTGAGACTTCGATGTCTGTCCGTCTGTCCGTCCGCGTCCGTCCGTCTGTCTGTCTCCAGGCTATATCTCAAGAACCGCTATAGCTAGACTTCTAAAATTTTCAGAAATTGTGTATATCTGTTGCCGCTATAACAACAAGTACTAAAAATAAATATTTAAGGGAAGTCAAGTCCCATACAACAAACGTGATTTTTTTGGCCGCCTTTTTTGCTCGATATCAATAATGGCAACAGGTAAGCACTTGTAATTTTCACAAAAGCCTAAATTATATGTGTACCTACTTTAACAATTAATATTTAATATTAAAATAAAATAAAAATTTAAGGGGGCTCCCATATAAAAACACAATTTTTGATCTACCTTTGCTCTCTAACGGTACGGAACCCTTCGTACGCGAGTCCGACTCGCACTTGACCGATTTTTTTTTACATGGGGAAATGCTTTGCGCATCCCTGACGGTTGGGAACATCGGCCGGGGTATGTGGGACTTTCCGAGGAACTACCCACTAAAACCCCATGGTGCTCCACTCTCCGCCTAGGCACAGTCACGGGCACGAGTAGACCACTGCAACTCTACCAGCGGTTGTCCGCCCCAAGGAAAGCTTAGCCTCTACCTATGTAGAATCTAGGCCAGGGGTCACCAATTAGTTTTGCTCGGGGTCCTTTTAAGAAATGAAATGACCTTCGCAGTTTTATAAAAAAACGAGATTAAGAAGTATTATTATATACAAACTTTCATCCCCTATTTTAACCCCCTGGAGGTAGAATTGATCAAAATCCTTTCTAATGCTCGGGCCACACTAACGAGAAACGCCGTTAATTATCGCGTTAATTCTAAAACATGTTATAGCATTATCGCCTTTAATTAGTGGCATGTAAAGGCGATAATGCTATAACATGTTTTAGAATTAACGCGATAATTAACGGCGTTTCTCGTTAGTGTGGCCCGAGCATTAGCGGATGCCTACGTTATATCATCTACCTGCATGCCAAATTTCTGCCCGATCGGTCCAGTGGTTTGGGCTGTGCCAACGATAGATCACCATGTCAGTCAGTCACATTTTTTTTAACCCCTGGTCTAGGCTTTTCCTACAAACCCCTGGTTAGGGTCAACAAGTGTTATAAAACGAATAGTTAACACGTATTAACAGCCTAGTGATTTGCATACACAAATTAAACGACAACTACAACGCTAAATAAACGTTCATTTAGACATTAAGTGTGGAAATTGAGTTCATTTTATATTTATTGGATAAAATAAATAAATTATCACTCGTTTTATGTTAAATTTGGACAGTAAAAATAGTATTTATGCTTTACTAGACGCCCCGGTGAACTTCGTTTAACTTTTCCCTGTGCGAATATTTCAAGACTAAAATTAGCCAAATCGGTTTAGCCGTTCCTGAAATTTTGCGAGACTAACAAAATTGAAATTATTTTTAGAAGATCTCAGATATTAAACAGAAACATGGTCCTAACTACTAGACGGATTACAAAACCACGAAATATTAAGGTGCTCCCTCATCGCGAGCATTCAGTTGTAATGTAACATTTTAGATTCGTTGTTGAGCATTACATTACACGTGTAATGTAACATTAAAGATTCGACTTTGAGCATTACATTACAATATTATCTCCCTAACTTACAGCATTATCGTGTAATGTTAAGTTTTATTAGGATATTACACACTGTATCATTACAAGGTGCGCATTGTAATGCTCGGTTTTGTATCATTACAAGTTGCGCATTGCAATGCTCGACTCTGTAACGTTACATTATAAGCGAATGCTCCCAGTGAGGGAGCACCTTTAATTAACGTCTATAAAAAATTAAAAAGTGTAACAAAACAGAACTCAACCTAGTTCTGTTTTGTTACACTTTTTAATTTTTTCCTCCTGCTACTATGTCGCGCTGGCGCCTGGTAGTCTACTCTTCCGTCTTACGAATTTTCAATTAGGTAACGTGTCCTAAGTCCAATGGCGTAACTACACCATGTGGAAAATTCTTTTGATTGGTCTTATCAATTGGTTATACGTGGGAGAGCCATGCTTCGGCACGAATGGGCCGGCTCGACCGGATAAATACCACGTTCTCACAGAAAACCGGCGTGAAACAGCGCTTGCGCTGTGTTTCGCCGAGTGAGTGAGTTTACCGGAGGCCCAATCCCCTACCCTATTCCCTTTCCTACCCTCCCCTATTCCCTTCCCTACCCTCCCCTATTACCCTATTCCCTCTTAAAAGGCCGGCAACGCACATGCAGCTCTTCTGATGCTGCGAGTGTCCATGGGCGACGGAAGTTGCTTTCCATCAGGTGACCCGTTTGCTCGTTTGCCCCCTTATTTCATTAAAAAAAAAAAACAGTAAAAATCGTAACAAGTACAATTCATACTAATACTATTAATGTGAAATTAGTGTGTCTGTCTGTGTGCCTGTTACCTCTTCACGCCCCAAGCCACTGAACCCGTTTTTGCTGAAGTTTAACATGGAGATACTTTAAGTCCCGGGAGAGGACATATGATACTTTTATCCCGGAAAAATGTACGGTTCCCGCTCGATACGAGTTTTGGAGCGTCGGATTTAATGGCGTCATCTACCTCTTGTTTAAGTGTCACACTACACCATGCCGAAGTTACAATATAACACGACGTAATTTCGGCATGGTGTGTCATTGGTAATTTAAAATACATTGCACGCGTAAGCATGCCGAACATCGGCCGCGTAACTTCGGCATGGTGTGTTTAGACACAAAAAATTTGAGCTCGCGGCCTCTTGGGCAGGCTCCTTGAGTCTTTGGCCCGAAGTGGGCCGTGGTATTTTTATCGCCCTGCCTATTGTCACGCCACTGCCTGAGTCCTGACGCTAATTTAAGCCCGGGCGCGCACTAGCGGCCAGGCCGCAGCGGCCATCGAAAGTATGGTGTGGCCGCAGGTCGCGTTGCGGCCAGGTGCGCGTCGTCTATGGCGGTTTCATACTATGGTATCTATCTCGATAGCCGCCGTGACCTGACCGCTGCGGCTTGGCCGCAAGTGCGCGCCCGGGCTAAGCCGGATCCTAGACGATCAATTGTACTGTCAAATACCACGCTTCAATTTTATTGAAAAGTTTATTTGATAATTAGATTAAAGACGCGCGATGTTGAATATCAACCCTAGACGGTCAACAATATTACGGCATAATATTGCTCGTCTAGGGGCCCGCTAACATAATCTTACCTTACATTACATTTTACTCGTGTATTGTTTTCTGCTTTATACCTAATATTCAAAAACTCTACCCGTATTAAAAAGGAAGTTTAATATTTTGACAAAACATTAACCTAAGCCACAAGTGACCAATATCAAGCTATGATTGTGTAACGTATTTCCAAAATGCAGCTATTCTGTAACCACGGCAGTCGGAACGTAGGCCCACGGCGAGAATGTAATACTCAATGTTACAACAATTCATTGTATGTACCATCGAGGAAGTTATTCCTATGCAATTAACAGACCAACGTTATTTGGTCGAATATGTCAATTCAATGTTAATTGTGATCTGGTTTGACGTAACGCGACCAAACTACTTAGGTCCCCGATTTGCATAGGAACACAGAAATGCATAGGAATCAACTTCTCTGATATATGTTTAATAAAGTATATTCTAAGACACATTCCCTCTTATTAATTTATACGTGGGAGAGCCAGCTTAGGCACGAATGGGCCGGCTCGACCGGAGAAATACCACGTTCTCACAGAAAACCGGCGTGAAACAGCGCTTGCGCTGTGTTTCGCCGAGTGAGTAAGTTTACCGGGGGCCCAATCCCCTACCCTATTCCTTTCCCTACCCTAGCCCCTAATACCCTATTCCCTCTTAAAAAGCCGGCAACGCACTTGCGGCTCTTCTGATGCTGCGAGTGTCCATGGGCGACGGAAGTTGCTTTCCATCAGGTGACCCGTTTGCTCGTTTGCCCCCTTATTTCATTTAAAAAAACTAATGAATTATTATGATCATCAAGTATAATTACTGTAGTAGCTGTTTTTGTCTGCGTGTATCTTTTCTGATATGCTATATTCAGGGCGAGGCGAGCCCTAGTATATCCCACAACCTGAGCACTTTTGTGGTCCATTTTACGGAAAAACTGTCACGCCTATTGATTCGGGCTTAACATAGTAATTTTTATTTATATGTAGATGTTTTATCATCGGTCAGTCAAGGTTTGGGTAGTATTAAAATATTTAAAACTGCCTTAAAGATTATTACCACGCAGAAAAATATTTCTTTTCTGAGTAGGTAAATGTAAATTTTTATGTCGCTTCTTCTCAGTGCGTAACAAGACATTTTGTTTATATAATTAAGATTTTTTTAAATTATTGTTTCCTTTAGATAGAATTCGAAACAGGAATAATATTTAACTTTTTTAGAGTTCTTTCTGAGAAAAAGAACAACCAATCTCATATTTAAACACTTTGTAATCAGGCCCGTCTGTCTCTCAGAAAAATTTCAGCAAAATATCATTGTGTTATGAAAACTTTTTTTTATTAAAAAAAAAACTATTTGTGACATCCTGTACACGATATACAGAGTGTTACCTACAAAATATGTGACTTTGAAATGAAACGATTTTAATCTGACAAGCTGTGTGTATGCATATTTTGCCGGGACAAAATTATAACAGAATACACGTTACAAAAATGTGTTATCTTTATATATTAAATTTTCAGGAAATGTAAATCCGAACAAAAACATTGAATATAAAATGCCAAGTAGAGAGGTACGTAAAAAAATTTCAGACATCATTGAAACCAAGTCCTGTTCAACTTGTTTGTAGTTTTAAATCCACATTTACTGGCTTTCTTTCTATATCAAATAAATAATCATTCCTAGACCAGTTTCTGTGACAGTGGCCGGTTTCATCGAAACCAAGCCAGCTACGCTAAAGTGATTTTATAGTGCCTAAGTGTGTGCGTATTACACAAGAGTACAGAGCTCTTCAATTACTATAATATTTACCCAGTAGGATGACACAACTGACATGGGATACAGACGGGACTTTTTACATGCCCAATGCCCATCCAACGCGTGGATCATCTTGTCCGACAATCAGGTGATCAGCCTGTATTATCCAAACTAAACTTGTAATCAACATAATTACTCCAACGCAGGAATTGAACCTCCGAGTCAGGAATGCTCTAAGCCACTAGACGACGAAGGCGCAAGGAAAAATATAAGACTTGGAAAACCAATTAAGGACCTTTAGGAAAATCTACTGCTCATATAATATCGTTTAGGGAGGAATAAATCGAAGAATAAAGTAAATGTATTTGTTTTTTTTATGAAATAAGGGGGCAAACGAGCAAACGGGTCACCTGATGGAAAGCAACTTCCGTCGCCCATGGACACTCGCAGCATCAGAAGAGCTGCAGGTGCGTTGCCGGCCTTTGAAGAGGGAATAGGGTAATAGGGAGGGTAGGGATGGGAAGGGAATTGGAGAGGGTAGGGAAGGGAATAGGGTAGGGGATTGGGCCTCCGGTAAACTCACTCACTCGGCGAAACACAGCGCAAGCGCTGAAAACCGGCGTGTTTTCTGTGAGAACGTGGTATTTCTCCGGTCGAGCCGGCCCATTCGTGCCGAAGCATGGCTCTCCCACGTATATTGTGACCCTACAACAAACTAGCCTATGTAAAGATTTTTCCGATAGCAAATTAATATGTTTTTTACAAGTTTTTTAGTTTTTTGATGCGTTTTCATCGAGTTAAGGAACTACGTTGCGGTGTCACTACTGACTTTAATATGTATTACGTATAGGTCTACCAGAATCTGATGGCAAAATAAGGGAAAAAAAATTGACGCTACCAATACTGGGGAAACTGGAGCAAAACGTTTGATACTTTTTTTCCTTATAGTTGCTGATTCTGTGTGTGATACATGCAAATGAAAAAAAACATTATCCAATGGTTAAGAATATTTTTTGAAAATCTCCCATCCTTTGCCATGAGATTCTAGTTTATACTCTCTTTGGACTTATGTGTATGTCTGTCTGTCGGTCTGCCTGTCTTTTACCTCTTCACATAACAGTAAATCACGATAAAATTTGGCTTGTAGACAATAATTTTATGACTCAGAAAGGAATTAAGTACCATAGTTTTTCCGGAAACGGAAAATAAACGACTTTCGAAACAAGTTGCAACATAAAAATGTTCCCAAAGGGTAAACACGGGACCCTATTACTAAGACTTCAATGTCTGTCCGTCTGTCTGTCTGTCTGTGTGTCTCCAGTCTGTAACTCAAGAACCGCTATAGATAGATTTCTGAAATTTTCACAGATTGTGTAATTGTGTATATCTGTTGCCGCTATAACAAATACTAAAAATCATAGACTTACTTATATACTGCATAAGTTTATGCTAAAAATAAAATAAAATTCATATTTAAGGGGGGCTCCCATACAACAAACGTGATTTTTTTGCTATTTTTTGCTCGATATCAATAACTGCAACACATAGGCACTTGAAATATTCATGAAATACTCAAATATATTTGTACTTTAATAATCAATAATAAAATTTAAATAAATTAAATAATTAAGGGCGGCTTCCATACAAAAAAACACAATTTTCAGCCTATTTTTGCTCGATTGAGGTACGGAACCCTTCGTGCGCGAGTTTAACTCGCACTTGGCTGATTTTTTTTGTATTATATGTGTACCATTATAGAAATTCATTCGTATGGTGGAGATTTGAGTGTATACTATGTACCATCACAAAAAAATATTCATAGGCAGACCGCGGCGGACCTACGTTATTTGGCTGGCTTATGTCAAGTCAAGGTTCTTGAACTGAAGGCATAACGCGACCAAGTTACGTAGGCCCGTTATCTGACTATGAATCAATTTCTCCGATCGCGTACTTTATTGCAAAGTACACATTAGAGTTGAAAATTAAATTCGCGGTTTCATATAAAAGATAAAACAAACATTAAACGCGAAAACTCGATAATTCTCAAATTGTTATTTTAGGATAATATTACGGGTTACGAGGAACAAAACTGTAATTTACAGTTGTGGGGCTGCGTTAATTAGCGGGGATGGGGGAATAGTTGGGGGGGGATACAAATGTCACGAATATTAAGGGGGCGACTAACCCAAAATTGTCGATTTTATAATTCATTTTTATACTTGAAAATAAGCCCCAAATTGTTTCATTTTCTACACATAGATACTACATTATATTTCCAAGAATTTATTTTGAGCGAAAACACGATATTTTAAAATTTTCTCGATAGAAAAAGAATCACAAAGATGCATCTAATTTTTACGAATTTTTGATATGTTCTGAAATTTTCTCAGATTGTGTATATCTGTTGCCGCTATAACAACAAATACTAAAAATAAAATAAAGTATAATATGGGGTCTCCCGTGCAAGAAACGTGATTATTTTGGCCTTTTTTGCTCGTAATCAATAATAGTAACAGTAAGGCACTTGAAATTTTCACAAAATCCTTAATTATATTTGTACTTTAATAATTAATAAGTAATAAAATTAAAATAAAGTTAATATTTAAGGGGGGCTCCCATACCAAAAACACAATTTTTTATCTACTTTTGCTAAGATAAAAAAAATATAAACAATGATTTTTTTTTAATCTCTATTAACAATATTATTAATTATTGTATGGAGAATTTAAAAAAATATATTACTTAGATATTATTTTTTTAAACATATTTTTCATGGGTCGAAAGTACCCAAATTTGAGATTTAAGGAACATTTAAAAATTCATATCTTTAAAAATATTAACTTTATCGTCATAGGACCTTTTTTCATTGGTATTTCAATAAAGAATATTAAAAAAAAATGTTCCCTTGAAAAATAACAATTCCTTGTAATTGTTTAAATAATGTTTGTTTAAACAATATGGCACTGGTTTGCGCCATGGCAACATGCATTAATATCATCAGGAGGGCAATTTAAAGAGGATCGTATAAAAAAATTGAGGTGGAATAGTTATATCATTAGTTATAGTTATATCAAATCTTAACTTAAACGTGTTTTAAAATAATAATACAAAAATAGAAAAAAAAATGTAAGTTTATTCCTCAGAACAGGAAAATAAGGAGAAGTGTTATGTAGCGCCGTTTATATGGAAACCTATGTCGCCGACTTCAATGACACTATATTGTCAGAATAGTGTCAACGGTACACGGTCTAGTGATGTCCGGTCTATCTACGGTGTCGATTAATTATTATTACGACGATATTGATGTATTTTGGTAGGTATTTGAATACTATTAAAAGAATGAAAGTGATAAATAATTAATATTACATTCTAACAAAAACAAACTTAAAGGGGCCGAAAGGGGTTGAAATCACCCGTGATTACGAAAAACTTTTACTATGGGACCAACTCAATTCGGCAAAATCCTAACTAGGCAATAGATAAACAAACATTCATAATATTATATAACCAGATTTGAAGTTGGAAAAAGACAAATATATCTGCGAAAACAAAGACAGACATACAAAAAACTAGCCACAGTTTTGGCTTCTATAACGATGTAGTAACATCCCCCGCTTATTATTTTTTGAATATCTTTAAGAAGGAAAAAAAGGGACCCTATTCCTAAGACTGCGATGTTTTATTGTCTGTCTCGGCTGTATCTCAATAACCGCTACACTTCTAAAATTTTCAAAGATTGTGTACTATGTCTATTACCGCTATAATAACAGATACTAAAACAAATTAAATTAAATATTTAAGGGGGGCTCCCACACAACAAACGTGATTTTTTTGCTATTTTTTGCTCGATATCAATAATGGCAACAGGTACTAGGTAAGCACTATAAAATTAAAATAAACTAAATAATTAAGGATTCGTACAAAAACACATTATTTGCCTAATTTTACTCTATATTGATAAAGAACCTTTCGTGCGCGAGACCAACTCGCACTTGGCCGATTTTTTTCATACATTTCTCTTTGAATTTTGCGTCTCTGGGAAAACTGAAATAGGACTAAAAGCGATGAAGGTGTATTGCCATTCTTATTATTAAGGAGTATTAATCATTCTTCAAAGATGCACTAATTATTGTGAGTTATTATATGAGTAAGCATTAAAGCACTTCTTTCGACTATAAAATAAAACTTCTGCATATTTATAATAAATTTAGACCTTCCGGGCGGCTTCACCCCCGTAAATTAGGAATTTCAAAGACAAATTAGCCCATAAAAATTGCCTATGATCCTTCATGTGGTCTACTTTTTATTTATACCAAACAACATAAAAATTGCTGGATGGTGCGTGAGATAAGCCCTTTCAAATAATTTTCCCCGTTTTGTCCACATTTTCCTCTGTTTCTTGTGTGTACGTGTTACTTGTAGAGAGTTCACTGTGAAAGTAGCAGCGCTGAAAGACGATTTTTTTTCACTTTTGTATGGGCAAGGGCCCGAGCGTCACGAGTTGCCCCATACAAAAGTAAAAAAAAATTTTGGTCTTTCAGTGCTGCTACTTTCACAGTGAACTCTCTACAAGGAACACGTACACACCCTAAAGTATTATCACTTATTTTTGTTACACCCTGTAGAGGATGCAGAGTGAAGCTACATCTCGGCGTAATTCATACCTCACAACTGAAGTCAGAGAGGTTTATAATTATTATCACTTTACTTCATAAAACTCTTCATTAAATTAAAGTTAAGTATACATACTTGGGTCCCGGAAAAGGACATAGGATAGCTTATATCCCACATAAAACTACGGTCCCCGTGCTATAAACGAATTTAGGGGCAACGGAGTTGTGGGCGAAAACTTATAGTTAAAAAGAATGGAAATTGTTAATTTGTACAGAATAATTTAAAATTTAATCCCTATCAAGACATCTTAACTGCCCCTATAATTGATGGCCTATTAAAGTTGCGACTCGAATAGGAATCAATGTATATTATTTTCACTCTTTATTACAATTCTTAAAATAAATTTTATGGCTTTATTATGAAATTGTTTCAGCAAGTAGCTTAGCTAGGGTTCTGCGGAAACGGACTCTAGTTTTTAATTATTATTCAGACAAAATTCCAAATTATTTTTAACACGCTTTTTGCTCGGGCTGTAGATAATACGTATGTAATGTAATCTTTGAGCACGATTTTAACCTATCTCCTATTTATTAATTCGAAATTTTACATACTTACGTATGAAGAGCCATAATTTAATGACAATGCAATAATTTAATATAATGGAAATTTGTTGTAGTAAAAAAAAAGTATTCGATTATTACTTATTATTTTTTATTAAGAAGTAACAGTCTCCAAATAATGTCAATAGAATATATTGATCAGTACTGTTTAACATTTTAAACAGATAATAGTTTTCTCAAATAAATTTACTGAAAGTGAAAATATTTAAACGCCAAACGATTGGCTTTTGGAATTTTGATCGTTCAGAATGCGTTATGCTGTTGGATATTGGTCATGACGGATTCAAGAAGAAATAATTTAGTCCTTTTTTTATATTTCTCAAAAATATTAAAGTTGAGCCGACAAGTTAAAGCAATATGCAAACGTAATCTTTTCAAAAAGCATATTTACATGGTTTTTATGACTGCATATTTTAGTTGGTAATAAAGCTAGTGGTTTAAATTTTCTCTGTCGAAATAGTCAATGTTTCCACATTTCATAGAAATTCGTACAGTTTACAAGATATCAAGCAATAATAATCTATCGATTGTTAAAAACATGTTACAGGGTGTTTTAAACCATCATGTGAATTTTTCTGTGCCTAGAAACTATTACAATATAAAAAAAAACTTACCTTCTATTTTCGAAATTCACAACGTCATAACTTCCCGGACGTCCAAGCGCGCTGTTCCGCGCGGGAAAAGTTTCTATCAACTGATGCGAAGCGCGCCAAAACTCCGCTACTTACAGAACGAACCGACCAATCAGAGTCGCCGTACGCCTCCGTACATTTCTCTCGGCCAATCAGCGCTCAGCACTTGCGGTTTAATAGGTTTTTCATGTTTGCGCTTTTTAGTGAGCAATTTAGTGATTAAACTATCGATAAGAGTTGATTGGCGAATTTGAATGTTAAAGGAAATCCAGTGTGTCATGTAAAAGCCTAGCTTTAATCTAATCTTGTTGTGTTCAGTTATGAAAATTACATTTTGGTTAATTATAACCAGCTGTGATTGACAAGATTTAAGCATTCTTACCACGAAATCTTATTTAAGCACGTGTGCAAGATGCTTTCCCAGCTGCGGACTCTCTACAACAGGGGTCATCAAATGGTGGACCGCGGTCCGCATCCGGATCGCCGACCCTCTGTGTTATAAAAATAAATTTCGGTCTCGACTTACTGATAAACATCTCCTGGATTTAATGTCAATAGCTTGCACCAATTTCACTCCGAACAAGCCAAAAAAATTGACACTTTTCTCATTGATATGTAAATAAAATATACTTACCTTTGTTTAATAAATATATATTTTTATATAAGTGGACCGCGAATGTCATTTTATTTCTTGAAATGGACCCCGAGCGAAACTAATTGGCGACCCCTGCTCTACAAGTAACACACTAATATAATGTACAAGAACCTAAAGTATTATCCACAGAAATAAATAAATTATTATTTATTTTATAAATTATGATTTATTTCTGTGGTATTATCACTTTGTTTTGTAACATTCTGTATATAATATGCATATATGAGTTTGGTTGTTAAAGATAAACCCTAAATTATCCAGCAGTGACGAGCGGGATGATGAAAATGCACTTTAAAAAAGAACACTGAACAATCTCGATTATGTCAGCTTTCAAATAAAAAAACTTCATCAAAATCGGTCTAGCCATCTGGATGCTAGGATGCCAATGACAGACACACACAAAGACAAACAGACATGTCAAACTTATAACACCCCATAAAGTTAATATACCTAGCGGAACTAGGTATATTAACTTTATGTAACACCCATTCTCGTATAATAAGACAGCAGATGTAGCAATATATACTGAAAAAACCAAACCGAAAACAAAAATCGGCCAAGTGCGAGTTGTGCTCGCGCACGAAGGGTTCCGTACCACTACCGAGCAAAAACAGGATAAAAATTGTGTTTTTGTATGGGAATTAAAATAAGAATAAGATTGAATTAATTATTCAATTTATTTAAATTTTATTATTAATAATTATTAAAGTAAAAATAAACTGAGTATTCAGAAGTCTAGCTATAGCGGTTCTCTAAATACAGCCTGGAGACAGACAGACGGACAGACAGTCTTAGTAGTAGGGTCCCGTTTGTACCGGAACCGTTTTTCCGTTTTTACGGAACCCTAATAATGGATACGAGTGGCACTCGGGGACTGCCGCGGTAAAGCTGCTTTTTTTTATCAACTTATGCAATTATAATTCATTACTAGCTACTTGACCGAGCTTAGCTCGGTATTCGATGAAAATGACATTTTCTAACCTAACCTATATATATATATATATATATATATATATATATATATATATATATATATATATATATATATATATATATATATATATATATATATATAAACGGAAAAACGGTTCCGGTACAAACGGGACCCTACTACTAAGACTGTCTGTCCGTCTGTCTATCTCCAGGCTGTATTTAGAGAACCGCTATAGCTAGACTTCTGAATACTCAGTTTATTTTTACATTAATAATTATTAATAATAAAATTTAAATAAATTGAATAATTAAGGGGGGCTCCCATACAAAAACACAATTTTTATCCTGTTTTTGCTCGGTAGTGGTACGGAACCCTTCGTGCGCGAGTACAACTCGCACTTGGCCGATTTTTGTTTTCGGTTTGGTTTTTTCAGTATATATTGCTACATATTTTCTGTCTTATTATACGAGAATGGGTGTTACATAAAGTACATACAAGAATTGCTCGTTTAAAAAGATAAAAGATATTACGCACAACGCAAACACCGCGCCGTGCCGAAGTCTACCACCGCCGTTAGGCACGCTATGCCGGTCGGAGTGGGAAGGTGTTAGGTTAGGTTAGGTTTTTCGTTACGGAATTTCTTGATTCGGTCGCCGCGCTCAAAATTGAATTTTCATTTGGATTTCAATATTTATAGTTTACCCATCACTTACCAGACTATTTGCTATTCATACAAGTCGTAAGACTTACCAACTTCCCAGCCCAGTGAGAGATATCAGTCAATAGGCACTGATACAGTCCCCAAGAGAATCAACTTTATTTGACTTCTGTTCGCCGTTATATAAGACGTGTTATTCAAACCTTATTCCTAAAGATGACTATTAGTTACTGGTAAAACTATTGCTAGGGTTCCTAGGGTTAGATATTTAGGGTAGGCTATAGTGTTTAGGGTTAAAAAAGTTGCTGGGACATACGGAAGAACAGATAGACTGACATGGTAAATCTACAAAGGGATAACAATTTATGGTGTGAATGCTACGAATAATAAAAACTATGTGAATGAGTCAACCAAGTTTTGTTGATTACAGAACCCTATAACGGAACCCTAACAAGCTGATTTTTTGTATATTGATAGAATATAATAGTTATATAATTTAAGAGTAACATTGTCCTATAAATAAAACAGTCCATATTTTAGGACAATCAATTCAAAGTATGAAACCCTTTCTATCTCTGTTAGCTACCACTTTCGAGATTTTTTGCAAATGAAAATGTTGTTCGTCTTATCAAAATGAAGCTACTCACAAAAATTTAGCTTGATAGTAATAAAAAAAAATGTCTTAGGGCTCCCGTACTATAACTAAAAACCTCTTGATAAAAAATAATTTAAAAAAAACTAAAAAGACTGCCTAGCAAGTAGCAACTTACAAAAAGGAGTGAAATCCCACCAAAAACATTTCATGTAAAATGTTACCTCGACGACCACAAAAGGTTTGCCCTGTGAAAAAGACATCAACCTGCCTGTATGCTAGGCAGGTTACCGAGATATCTCACTCTCGAGATAATTAAAAACTACTCGTCTCATAATGTCACAATCTCGACATTATCTCGACTCTATAAACTCTATAAAAATGTGTTATTTCGATGATAGATCTACGCAAGAAAAAATGTTTGTCATGCTAGAGTCAATAGAGATGAAGAGACAAACCATCAAACGTAGTGTGTAAAGTGGAGTGAGATATCTCGAGCCAAGCTTAGCTGAATCTACGCGGCCTAACTCTATAGACTCTAACTCCAACAAATTCTACATATCAGTAAGTTACGTACGGCTTGGCTGTTTCGTTACTTACTTCAGATCAAAAACTAAATATTCGCCTCACCTCCACGACGGTAGCAAAACAGCGAAGCCATACATACTTACTGATACGTAGAATTTGTTGGAGTTAGGGTCGATAGAGTTAGGCCGCGTAGATTCAGAAGCTTGGCTCTACGTTTATAAATCTTTTTCACAGGGCAAACCTTTTGCGGTCGTCGAGGTAACATTTTAAATGAAATGTCTTTTTTTATGAAATAAGGGGGCAAAGCAACGGGTCACCTGATGGAAAGCAACTTCCGTCGCCATGGACACTCGCAGCACCAGAAGAGCTGCAGGTGCGTTTCCGGCCTTTTAAGAGGGAATAGGATAATAGGGGAGGGTAGGGAAGGTATAGAGGAGGGTAGGGAAGGGAAAGGGTAGGGGATTGGGCCTCCGGTAAACTCAATCACTCGGCGAAACACAGCGCAAGCGCCGGTTTTCTGTGACCCCGTGGTATTTCTCCGCTTGGGCCGGCCCATTTGTGCCGAAGCAAAGCTCTCCCACGTCAAAGTTTTTGGTGGTTGGTGGCAGCTGAGCTCTTCTTAGTAACCTATGTAAGGAACTTTAAAATTAAACTCAAAATTGTCTTTCAATTCATCAATAAGTTTGATAACTTCCCGAAGTTATAACAAACCGAACGATTTCAATCCATGTTTCGATATTTCAATAAGCCTTAAATCTTTTAAGTTGTTGAAACTTACAAGACGTGGGTGATCAATGATCATATTATCTGGGGACATGGAAGTGAAGCTGCCTCTTTTACAAGCTATTATCTACTACTAGCTGTCCCTGCAAACGTTGTTTTGCCTGTTTTCCCAGTTTTCCTACTTTTCTCTTGGAGTTTTTTCTGTTTTTTTTTTATAAACCTCACGGAGCCCGAGACCTTTGCAACGAATGAAAAACCGTGGAAATCGGTTCATGCGTTTTGGAGTTATAGCGTCAGGAAGGAAAACCCGACTTATTTTTATATATTAGACTAGCTGTCTCGGTGAACTTCGTGTCACTTTAACACATTCCCTGGACTTCTACGAATATTTTACTACTAAATCAGCCTAATCCGTTCAGCCGTTTTGGAGTTTTAGCGCGACTAACACATTTGAAAATCCATTTTTACAAAAAATTTATATTAAGATTATAATATAAAAATAATAAAAAATTTACTTAATTAAAACTTGCGTGACAATGCATTATGAAATATTAAAATGACGTGAAGCTATGCTAGATGCTAGAGCTGATGATAGGCTTCTAAGTTCTGACCTCGGGATAATATTAATTAAAACCACATGTGGCATCATGCCCACATCCACTTTTAACTTTTTAGTTAGTACCTGAGTACTTTCTGTACATTTATTTTAAGGAGTAGGAACTAGAAGGTACTAAAAAGTAAAAAAAACCTTTTAAGGACGTTATCACATTTTTCCACAAATATCAGCGATTTTCAGGTAAGTACCAATGAAATAAGGGGGCAAACGAGCAAACGGGTCACCTGATGGAAAGCAACTTCCGTCGCCCATGGACACTCGCAGCATCAGAAGAGCTGCAAGTGCGTTGCCAGCCTTTTAAGAGGGAATAGGGTAATAGGGGAGGGTAGGGAAGGGAAGGGAAGGGTATAGTTGAGGGTAGGGAAGGGAATAGGGTAGGGGTTAGGGGATTGGGCCTCCGGTAAACTCACTCACTCGGCGAAACACAGCGCAAGCACTGTTTCACGCCGGTTTTCTGTGAGAACGTGGTATTTATCCGGTCGAACCGGCCCATTCGTGCCGAAGCATGGCTCTCCTTAATGGTAGCATTTACCTCAAATGCTTCATAGAAAATCGAAATTACTATATGTTTCCATACAAATTTCAAGGAGTCCTCTCGATTCCTCATGGATCCCATCATCAGATCACCACTTTTGTGTACATGGTACCAAATTCGAATTCAACCCTGTACAACGACAAAAGAATCATGAAAATCGGTCAACAAACGGCGAAGTTATAACCTCCTCCTTTTTGGAAGTCGGTTAAAAAGAATGTTTTACGTATGGGCAACTTTACATTGCCCTATTACGAGTCGGGGCTTCCGACCATCAGTATATTTTGTTACGAAAATACGTCAAATGTTGTTTGTAGAGAAGCTCTACAATAATCGCTTTAGTTATCTATCCTAAATCAACGGGTTGCACTCCGGGACTACCGTCAGAAGTGAAAACTTATTATTAATTACATTTAAATAGTCTCATCATAGGCAACTTAAACATCCACAGAAAGATAATCTTACAGCCTGCGGATAATGACTGCGTCGTAAATGTTAATGTCAGTGTCTATGAATTGACCTGGGAATCATTTTGCTGACCGTGTCTTTCCTGGGTAGGCTTTTTGCAAATTGCAGCGGTAACCGACATCCACGCGAGCGGAGCTGCGGGCGACCGCTAGTATTTTATAAAAAATTAAATAACATTTCCATTTGTAAGAAAAATAAGAAACGCTCTCAAATTTCTTCATACATTTTCGATCTATCAAGAAAGCGGCGAGCGTCGTAACCGCCACTGTACAAGGCGAGCTGATATTGAATGTTATTTTAATGCCTTAACGTCGATATTCGTAGATCTGCTAATTTTTGTCACAATTTTTGTGATAGCGTCCGGTCCTTAAGCTTTTTTAAGGTTTTTAAACTCGTTTTCACTTCAGTCACCAGTCACCACGGCCTCTTTGCCAAAACTTCACTACCTATCTACCGTACCTACTCGTTTCTCTAACAGTGTTTATATGAAAGTATTTTAAAATGACACCATTCTGTTTTGACATTTCTCTTGCAGTAGGTCGATTTCTTCGAGTGTACAAACAATAATTATAAAGCCGGCTTATAGATAAGTAGCGCCATCTAGGAAAAAGGTTCTGTACTATTAATAAGCAATCATGTTAAGAGATGGCGCTATTCTTCGTTTATATCAGGGCACTGAGCATATTAGTGTATTATAAAGTTCTTGTAACTTTTAACAGATGGCGCAAAATCAACAGGGAAATGTTTTATTAGGTAGGTCTAGATAGGTACCCAGAAAAATACTAGAGTGAACATGATTAATGATTGGACAGTACTAGTCATTGGACAGAGATTAAGCTACTTGACCTGTATGCAATTTCATTGAAAAAATGCATATTTCTAGTAGAACTTGGCCTAGGAAATCGTATTTCACCCTTATCATCAAATAAAAGCTTATGATTGATAAATAAAGTCGATTTGAAAATTTAATTTTATGAAAATATGATTTGTACTGACGAAAACGCTTTTATGGTACTTCCGATTTGGATGTGACGTCATCAGACTCGTAATTTAATATCTATTATTTATCGCGCTCGTTATAAGTAAGTTTATTTGTACATACATAATAAGAATAAGCCTAGAAAGATTTGTAAAATTATTTTGTTGAATAATTCAAATAAAACATCAGTATTATATTATATTATTATCTCCATTTATTGTAGACGGAAAATAAAATGGCCAAAACTTTTCTAAAAAAAGTTTTCAACATTACAAATGATTTCTAATTTCTTATTTAATTATATACGTGGGAGAGCCATGCTTCGGCACGAATGGGCCGGCTCGACCGGAGAAATACCACGTTCTCACAGAAAACCGGCGTGAAACAGCGCTAATGCTGTGTTTCGCCAAGTGAGTGAGCTTACCGGAGGCCCAATCCCCTACCCTATTCCCTTCCCTACCCTCCCCTATTTCCTTCCCATCCCTACCCTCCCCTATCACCCTATTCCCTCTTAAAAGGTCGGCAACGCACCTGCAGCTCTTCTGATGCTGCGAGTGTCCATGGGCGACGGAAGTTGCTTTCCATCAGGTGACCCGTTTGCTCGTTTGCCCCCTTATTTCATTTAAAAAAATATTTTATAATTTTTGGGCACTTTTGGACTCGTACATTTAGCACATTAAAAAAATGTCAATAAAGAAAGTATAAAATACAAAAAAAATATGACGTCACACTAGGGTGGACGGTGTTTTCAGCGCCATTTAAAAGGCATATTTTTCAATCAAGATTTTTTTGGGTTTCTACTGTTTAAAATATTAAAATATTAGTTTTTTTGGTGAAAATGAATGAGCGGTTAGCATGAAGAAAAAAAATAGGTCCAGTAGCCTAAATAAATAGAGTCTGGCTAGCGAAAGATGAGACTGGAAAAGGGCGGCAAATTCAATAAATCTACGTATGGCAACCTTGTCTATAGTCGGAATTATAGTTTTCATACTTAATCTATGGTGTCACCTATAGCATCTGTTGTTTGTGTGTCAAAGTGAAAAATATTTCTTTAGTTTACGTGATTTTCTAATTTAAGTATACCTTCATGGGTGACACTGACGACTGACGTTAATGACAGTGTTACCATAATCAGTTTTGGAATAAAAAGCCAGCTTAGAGTATACATTAGCAAGCTATAGAGCGCGCGCATCGCTCGTTCCCCGTTGTGCCGATCGTAAGCAGAAGTTCTATAGATACTTGTCAAACGTATAACGCAAGTCTAGTGATGTTCCATTCGCCATCGTTTGACGCTTATAGGAAAATATGTTCACACTCGTGCTTACAGTTCATACCTTGTTAGAAGCACTCTATAGCTTGCTATAATGTATACTCTATGAAAGCCAGTCTCATCTTTCTATCTATCATAGACATAATATAATATATATTATGTCTATGCTATCTATGCTCTGTCTCAGTATAACAATATGACATGCTCTGTCCAATGACTAGCACTGTCCAATGTACTAGTCATTTACCCAATAGGTCTACCAGAATCTGATGGCAATTTTTGACAGCAGATTTTTAAAAAAATATCGTAGAGATGTGCCGATTAGTCAGTAAAGCCGACTAAAGTAGCCCATTCACTACCTATTCTGCATTGCAGGCGGCATGATTACGCCTGCAATGTATTTTAAATTACCCATGAGTGATGAGGATGAATGATGAGTGATGACTGATGACTGATGATGACACACCAATCACCATGGTCCATGCCGATTAAAATGCGTAGCGCATTGCTGATGTAATCATGCCGAACTTCGGCCGTGTATCTTTGACCTAGTGTGTTTAATAGACACTTTAAAAAAACCTGTTTACACCACCACCAAAGTTAATATACCTAGCGGAATAGAGAAATAAAGGCCTGAGCAAGAGAGATGTCACTATCAGTAACACTGCGTGGTAAAAAGAGACGTGTGATACATGATAGCAGCACTCTTTTTTGACGTCTAGTCGGCACGTGCCGCACGTTGACAATTTATAATCTCATAGAAATCATGTTCAATCTGAATGCTTGTGTAAGTGTATACGTACATATATTTTTACACACAGATGAAACCAATAACTGTGTCTCCGACCTCCGTCGGTCCGTCCTCTGATTGCTCCGACTTCCGTCTTTGTGACGACTGCCGAGTGCCGACTCGGAAGTCGGACGAGGAAGGAGAAGTAGAATTGTCAATTGCTAATGAAAGGACGCGAGTGCGTTTTGTGTTTTGAAATTTGTTTTATACTTATTATATTTAAAATATATATACTTCGGGCAAATACAGAGGTTTAATTCGCCAGTATTCACTGTGTACCAGTTTATTGCCAGGTAAGTTTTGTTGTATTAAAATAGGTTACTCATTCGTAGCCGGTTAAAACTTTACGATTTACTTTGCATAACTACGATACTAACGTGTTTAATTGTCTTGTATTACTCCTTTTCACGTTCAACTTGTATTAACGGCTGTGTTTTGCAAATTTTTCACTCTTATAAAACCATTTGAGAACCCACAACATTGAAAACCTATTCCAGAATGACTAACGATGAAACACCATTGCCTGAGGGGTGGGAAATGCGCACCAGTCGCTCCACTGGTATGACCTACTACCTGAACACTTACACCAAGAAGTCCCAATGGGACCGCCCCGAGGCTCCAGCAGACCAGGGTGAAGTGAGATGCAGCCACATACTGGTCAAGCATGCGGAAAGTAGAAGACCGTCGTCTTGGAGAGAAGAGAACATAACCCGCACCAAGGAGGAGGCTTTGGATCTGTTGAAGAGCTACCGTAAACAGATTGTAGCTAACGATGAATCTTTTGCCGACTTGGCTTCAAAATACTCTGATTGTTCGTCCGCAAAACGTGGTGGCGATTTGGGGTCGTTCGGCCGTGGACAAATGCAGCCGACTTTCGAGGAGGAGGCGTTTAAATTGAAGGTCGGACAGCTCAGCAAGCCTGTTGAAACGGACTCTGGTTTTCATATTATACTGAGAACTGCTTAATTTTTTTAGAAGCATCATAATAAGATCTGCAGACTGCAACTCATACTTTAAGAGCAAATTAAGTGTCAGATTTTAATTACAAATCTTTAGGTATTTGCGTCAACAACTATGATCCTAAATCAAAATTGTCATGTCTAAGAGATGAATTGACTATCCTTAATTTTTTTTAGAATTAAATGAAGTTACATTACCCATTATACCATGTACCTGCTTTTTTATTTAATTTGTTATAGATCAAATCTTTTAAATCAGTTATTCTTAACCACTTTTCAATTCAGTTTGATCTATTAATTGTAATCAAAACATTGAAACAAGTCTTGACCAAATTATTATGCCGTTATCCTTGAAACACCATTATCCTTGAAACTATCAAATGAGCCCGTCAAAATGAACAACTTTTTCTATGAGAACAATGCTGGGAACTCAAAAAAAATGCCGTCTTCACACCCATATGGATTCCTAGATCGGCAATTTGTATGAATATGAAGACGGATTTTTTTGAGTTCCCAGCATTGTTCTCATAGAAAAAGTTGTTCATTTTGACGGGCTCATTTGATGGTTTCAAGGATAACTGTGTTCACCCGAACAACCTGTATAGCAATGTAGCATCACATACTGAGTTTTGCATAAAGTACAATATTACTTTGATTCAAAGTTACAATTATGTAATTGCCAATATTTTACTAAAACACTGAATTGTGTGAATAAGTTTTGATTGGAATTGGAATGAGTAACCTACTGTTCTTATTAGTTTTAAGGATTTTTAAATGTAAGATATAATTATATATGTTACGCTCAAAGACCGAAATCGCTCAATGAGCGAAAAAATGGCTCACAACGTGTTGTGGTCACAGTGAAACAGCCACGACGCGTTCTGGCAATCACAAAAAGACCATAACGCGAAATTCGTGTCGTTGCTGATATGCTATTCGTTTTTCTTGATTTGTTCTTGATTGATTAATCGTCAATAGGTATGGAAGATTATATTTGAATTACCACGCGTACAGCGTACTACAAAATACAACACGAATTTCGCGTTATGGTCTTTTTGTGATTGCCAGAACGCGTCGTGGCTGTTTCACTGTGACCACAATGCGTTGTGAGCTATTTTTTCACTCACTGAGCGATTTCGGTCTTTGAGCGTAACATATACATCACAACATTGTGGCAAAATATTACTTTTAGCCTAGGGATTTATTAACACTGACATATTAGGTGATAGACGATTGGCGCAATGATGAGAGTTGATACAGAGGTCAAGAGACTGACTAATATAATATATAATTTTATTTTGGACAAGTTAAAGTATTAAGGGAATTGGAAAGACAATCAAGGACATCATTATAGTATATTATATTTTATTCTTAACATTATAACATTTCATAAATTTACACAAAACATACAAGGATGGCCAACCTTTTCGACACTAGGGCCAAAATTCGGAAGTATAATTTTTTTCCCCGGGCCGCACTACCAAATTTTATGTATACTCATAGTAGATCGAAAGTCAAAATTGGATACTAATTTTTCCTATTAGAACTTAGAGCTTTTATTTTAAAATTAAAAGAAAAGAAGTGTTTGTTTGCTTTTTATAGTAAGTATGATAAAGTAATTTTAATATTAACTTTTTTACTTTAAAAAAAATGTGCTCGGCTCCGCGGGCCACAACAGACGGCGGGCCGCATGTAGCCCGCGGGCCGCGTGTTGGCCACCCTTGCTTTAATATAATCTATAAAGCTTCGCTTCGGACAGTTATTATAGTGGACAGGGTTATTGGAAACTTCCTTGAAGGAGTTAGAAATTACAAATTAAACTAATTGCATTGGTGGTCTTTAACAAATCCAGCCATTTTGTTAAAGATTGGACTATCATACCGGATACCTAGGTTGTGGGCATTTATGTCTTCTGAGGGTCTCGTAGCAGGACTATCGTGTCCAAAGCCGCGTCCTTCGCATCTGGCGACGTAGGAGACCAGATCGGTCCAATAATGGGCGGAGCTCGCTTCCCTCCCCACGCGCTAAACTTCAGCTTCCTCTTGCCATCCTTCTTCAGGTTGGAGTAAGTCTGCCCCGGTTTGAATAACTTGGGTAGGGATTCCAGGAAAGTTTTAAAAGGCACTTCCCGGTAATTAGTCTCGTCCATTTGGCTGTTTAAAGGTAACACCTTGATGGATTGCCTCTTGTCTTGCGTGAAATGCATGCCGGCTACGCTTAGGCTGTCTCCCGGTGGGTAGTTTGAAATTATCTTCGTTAGCTCCGGAATAGCAGCGGAGATAATTCTATTGTTTCGCGTCTCCGGCTTAAAGATCATTTGACCACTTCGTTTGCCGCCCCAAGGACTGAAGCGTACTCGCTTAGGCATGCTGGGCTCTCGAATATTCGGCGAACGTTTCCAAGACCACATCCGTTCTAGGTCTGATCGTTTTCCACCCCACGGGCTAAAGCTTCTCTTCTCCATGGCGTTGAGGATTTCGGTGGAATTATCGTCTGTGAATGCTTCGGGAGTTTCCTCTTTTTTTTCTTCGACCGCATTAACAGACCAGCGTTTTTCTTTATCAGTTGCCTCTACGGTTCGTCTCGTGCGCTCGTTTTTGTCATGGTCGCAGTAAGGGTCGTTCTGGTAGGCGAGTTCGTAGTCAGTCCTGTAGGGAAGGCCGAGGTAGTAAGGGAGAGGTTCTGAAGGAATGTCGCCAGCTTCAGTGTTGATGTATTGGGGACTAGCGACGCCGAACGAGAAAATCAAAATCCAGTAGTGCGCCATGGTCCTGGAAGAGAGAAAATGTATGATAAGTAAGTATTCATTTCATCGTGGTTTTTTTATAAGATAAGGGGGGCAAACGAACAACGGGCCACCTGATGGAAAGCAACTACCGTCGCCCATGGTCACTTGCAACACTAAAGAGCTGCAGGTGCCTTGCCGGCCTTTTATGAGGAAACACGCTCTCTTCTTTTATATTATAACACCGCATTCAGAGAATTTGAATGATTAATTATTAACTTTAATAAATTCATACATTTTCTTTAAAACGGTTAAAATAGAGTTGAGTCATTAAACGTTTCTGAGTGCAACCAGATTCACATGAGCGAATTCGCGTTAATAATCACCTTCTCTTAAAATGACGGAACAGGAAAAATACATAAGCAATAAGAATCTAATATATTTTATACAGGGTTAACTCTAATCTAAACTGGTGCAAGTGCGCCTAAGATTTTTTAATATAAAATTGCAATGACAAAAGCAACCCGACTTAAAAGTAGCTTTTGCCCGTTGCTTCGCTCGCGTTGGCTGTAGCGATATTAATTTTTCTCAGCAATGACTAAAGCTAAGAAATTAAAGTTTATTGTCAGTATTCATCATATCTTTGTCTTTGCATTACCCATAGCATAACACGATTGGTCAATTTTTATAACACAGAATAATCAATCAAAAAGACCTCTGTAAAAAAAGGGATTCCTATTTTGCCAACAGTGAATAGAGGAGAGTGGTTTAGGCTTCCAAAATAGAGAGATAGTAATAAAAAAAGTGTTCTAGGGAACCCGGACTATTAGGTATTATCAAATTTAAATTTTGTTAGGACTTAGGATACGATACTAAAGACTAAAGCTGCATTGAGACTAAGCTATAATATTATGAATATCATGCATATTAATAGGTATTGTGCATACAGGATAATATAAAAAAAGTTACTACTTTAGGATGTGCATAAGTTCTCTCATTAGTTATTAACTTATTAGGTATTATACACTGTGAAAGTAGCAGCGCTGAAAGAATATATTTTTTAGTTTTGTATGCGTAAATTCATGACGATTGGGCGCTATACAAATCACAAAAAATGCTTTTTCAGCGCTATGTAATGAACACACACACAACATTATTTTATTATAGCCTGTAAAGCTATACAATATGTATTTGAAATACATGGGTCAATACAAGTTAAAGGTAACATGTTAAAAATATATCTGACAAAAGAAGAACTTAGGTTCAAAAAATCAAAATTTTGTGTGACGTAATATTATGTGGATGAGATTATCTTATCTTGTTAAAGATAAGTACCTGGATGATCGAGCTTTGCTCGGTATAGCAAACACTCATTGACTTCGTGTTACTTAATAACGCCATCTGCTGGTCGTTAAAACAATTAGTTGCTGACAAAATAGTATTATTATTCGCCAATAGATGTCAGGAAGAGTCATATTTTTCAGTTTATGGATTATCGATAAAACACGAATAAAAAGACATTTTCTGAAAATGATTCCTAGCTAGATCGATTTATCGCCCTTGAAACCCCCTATATACTAAATTTCATGAAAATCGTTGGAGCCGATTCCGAGATTCCAATTATATATTTATATACAAGAATTGCTCGTTTAAAGATATATATTAATATATATTGTGTTAGTAATAAAACCAATGTTAATATATTTGCGTTCTTTATTTTATAACCAATTTCAGATTTTTTCTGTTCACTTGCACACTTTTATCTACACGTGTTCTGAACCACAGATTACAACTGTCAACGTGACTTAAACCCAAAAAGTTGCCATACACAACACTCGTCCCCTTAAAGAGTCTTATTACAATCAGTTTTATAATATTTTTAATGCTACTTAGTATGAAACTTAACATTAAAGTAAATTAAGAATAACTGAATAAACTTATAAATCTAAACGATCAGGTGGTTTTCTTACTCTAGATGATCTCCTTAACTGATGAGATGAAGATGCTGGAGATGTTTCCACAGTTGGACCTACTCTTTCATCATTTACTTCCTCACTCTCTACCACCTCATCTCTACAATTTAAATTGTCATCAAAAGAAACATCACTAGAACTTTCATCCATAATTCCTGTCTCAAAATTAACTATGCTAGAATCATTAGTTTGAGTTTGAACTGGTGGCTCATTTTCAGGAGTTCTCGTCTTCGACTCAGGCACACTTTTAATATCAGGTTGGGAATCGACCATGTAATCAACATAAGGCCTCAAGGAGGATACATGATAATATTTATCCACACCTTCAACACTTACAATGTATCTGACTGTACTCAATTGTTTTAAAATAACTCCCTTAACCCATCCTTTTCCTCTACTCAACTCTTTACACCACACCTTTTCCCCCTCTTTAAAAGTAATGATTGTTTTTACACCCTTTTTACAACTTTTCTTTGAAATAATATTATTTGGTTTCATTAGGTCAAATCTTGTTCTAGGTCTTTGCTTAAACAGTATTTCATTTGGTGACATACCAGTAACATTTGGTGAATTTCTATAGGTAAACAGAAAATTTTGCAAAATAATCTCTCTACATAATTTAGGATTTTCATTTTCTAACCTGACTAAACACTTCTTAATAGTTTGTACCATTCTTTCTGCAGTCCCATTTGATTGAGGGTGATAAGGAGGTGTTTTGACAGCTTCACAACCATTAGCTATCAAAAAATTTACAAATTCTACTGAACTAAATGGTGGACCATTGTCACTCACTAATTGAGCAGGTACACCTATAAATGCAAAAGTTTTACATAATTTTGTAATTACATGGAGTGCAGTTGTACCCTGCATAATATTGTTACGGTACATGGTATACGGACACGTGGTGCGCAAGTACATACTCGAACCTTCTAGAAAGGTCTAATGTTTGTTTACGTGTTTACCCTTTAATTGTTAGCGTGTTTGAATTTAGACCTTATGACTGAGTACATAAGGTCTAAATTAAATTCAACTTACTGCACTTATCGCAAGGACGGCAGTTTTATTGTGGTACATACCCGAGCCTCCGAGAAATTTCCCACGGTTGTGAATCGGGAAATTTCTGGAATTTGTCTCGCCATATAAAAAGAGCCGCAGGCAGGCCGGCAGTTCAGTTCAATCTGAGCGATCGACGCGACATCAAGTGATCAATAGTGAGTGAACCAGTGAAACCTGCGACTTGGCTACGACCTAGGACAGTGATAGTGCTTAGTGATTGGACCTAGTGATTAGTGTTTGGACTTAGTGCTAAGTGTTGTGGCTTAGTGTTTAGTGCAGTGTTAATAAAGTCTTCAAGAGAGTCACCAGGTCTTTCTCTCCAAATCCTCGAACCCTAGCACGTAACAACTGGTGTCAGAAGTGCGATTTGGAGATGCCATTGACTCCGAGAGAGGACTTCAAGGGGAGTGTCAGGACAAGGGCGCAACGAGCTGCTGCCATTGACTCCGAGAGGGGAGTTGCGGAGGCCACACCCACTGGGGACCAAGCTCCGCCCACTGAGGGACAGGTCCCACTCACTGGCCCCGCCCACCTGGCTCCGCCCACTGACCACGCCCACCAGGCTCCGCCCACTTTGGGCGAAGCCACGCCCACTGGCTCCGCCCACCGGGACACGCCCACTGGCCACGCCCCCCAGGCTCCGCCCACTTTGGCCGTAGCCACGCCCACTGGCTCCGCCCACCAGGCCCCGCCCACTCAGGCCACGCCCACTGGCGCCGCCCACTGGGCCCCGCCTGCTCAGGCTCCGTCGACTAGTTCCATCTATCCTGCTACGCCCGTAGTTTCTACGGCCCCTCAAATGGCTCTTCAATTGGAAAGCATAATTGAATTAATTCAGGCTTTGCAGGAGTCTCAAAAAGCTGAAAGTCAGGCGTTGAAAGATTCTCAAAAGGCAATGATAGAGTCACAAGAACGCAAGCTCGGTGCTGAAATCAGAGCGATTCGAGAATCACAAGAGCAACAAAAAGACCTCCAAGAAAAAGCCCTTGGAGCTATAAAGGATGTTAGTGACACGGTGACTAAGCTTCGTAAAGATGTCGACGTAATGAAAGAACGAGTTACTGGGTTAGAGACGGTTGTGGAAAATTTGAAAACCGGATTCACAGAACTACAGAAGAGAGTAGTGCGCCTAGAAACTACGGGAGTTGCGGTGTCTAGTGGAGTCACTGGTGTGGCGCAAGGACCAAGAGTAAAGGTGCCACCGTACGACGGCACTACTTCTTGGAACGCTTATCGTCGGCAATTTCAGACTGTTGCTACCGCAAACGGATGGACGGAGGAGCAATGCTTGACCGCTCTCACTGTTGCACTCAGAGGGCAAGCTGTGTCGGTTCTGGAGGCACTGCCACATACGGGAAATGGTTTCCAAGACCTGATGGAGGCACTGGAATCCAGATACGGGGAGCGACACCTGGAGCACGTGTTTCGTGCCCAACTGCGTGACAGAGTCCAACGCTCAGGAGAAGGATTACAACAATGGGCGTTGGAAATTGAAAAACTCGTCAGGAAGGCATATCCAGGAGCCGACACCAAGATGGTCGACACAAATATTGTTCAAGGATTTGTCGACGGAATCAAAGACTTGGAGGTCAGGGCTGCAGTAAGACTTGGTCACCATACCTCGCTAAAGGAAGCATTAGCGCATGCTTTGGAAGTCGAGGCTGTGCGCCATGACATACGGCAGACCCATAAGATCCACAAGGTCTCTGAAGAAGTCAAGGAAGTTAAGGCTCCTACGAGGAAAAGATTTGAAGCCATGTGCTATAGGTGTGGTGAAAGGGGCCATCTTCAGCTAAACTGCCCGCAAAAGAAGACCCAGATGGCAAGGATGAAAAGGATTGAGGAACAAATGGAGGAGTTAAAGAAGCAAGCAGTTTCGTCACCTACCCGGGATCATGGGAAACGAATAGAATCCAGAACTAAGGGGCGAGTACTGGATGACGTGAAGAAAGCCCCGGTAACTGTTACCTCCCAGGCACGGAGCGGAACAAAGAGAACAAGTAATTTGGGGCACATGGAGAATGAAGTTATGAGAAAGGCTCAAGAAAAAGATGACGACCTTCGGCACATCATCACATGGAAGAAACGGGGTGACATAAAACCAATCTGGAGTGAGGTCGCACCCACTGGCGCTGTCACTAAGGCGTACTGGGAGCAATGGGACAGTCTGATACTTCAGGACGGACTACTCTACCGGAAATGGCAGAAGGCTAACGGCAGAGAGTTCTATTTTCAGATAATTGTCCCAAGGGCAAGAGTACCAGATGTTCTCCGCGAGATACATGAGGGCGTATCAGGGAGTCATCTAGGCGTCAAGAGGATGCTAAGGAAAGTGCGAGAACGATTCTACTGGTTACATTGTCGAGACGATGTACAGGATTGGTGCCGCAAATGCACTACTTGCGCTGCAGTGAAGGGACCACAGACAAGGAGCCGTGGGAGCCTGCGCTTGTATAACGTTGGCGCACCGTGGGAACGAATCGCAGTTGACGTAGCTGGGCCATTTCCCGTGACGGAATCGGGAAACAAGTATTTTATGGTCGTCATGGATTACTTCACCAAATGGCCCGAAGTGTTCGCCATACCAAACCAAGAAGCTACAACAGTTGCTTCTAAGCTAGTCGAAGAAGTAATATCTCGCTTTGGTGTGCCTCTAGAAATCCATTCCGATCAGGGCAGGAATTTCGAATCGCAGGTCTTCCAGGAAGTGTGCAGAATTTTGGGAATGCATAAAACGAGGACCACCGCGTACCATCCACAGTCTGATGGAATGGTTGAGAGATTTAACCAGACCCTTGAGAGGCATTTGGCGAAATTGGTAGATGACAAACAAAAGGACTGGGACAAGTATATACCACTCTTCCTTCTGTCGTACCGTACCGCCGAGCATGAGAGCATAAAAGCTACCCCGGCGTATGTCAATTACGGTAGAGAACTACGAGTACCAGTAGACCTTTTGACAGGAGGATCACCGGAAGAACCAAAGACCGTACCAGATTATGTCTGCGATTTAAGGGAAAAGATGCGCTATATACACGCCATGGTTCGGGAAAATGGGTTACAGTCAAGTGAGAACATGAAGACCAGATACGACCGAAAATCGAATACAAGCGGCTTCGAAGAAGGGTCACTGGTGTGGCTGCATAACCCAACTCGCCGAAAAGGAAAATCTCCAAAGTTGCAGACCAAGTGGGACGGCCCATACAAAGTGGTTACCCGATTGAATGATGTGACTTACAGGATTCAAAAGCAACCAAGAGGGACATTCAAAGTGGTACACATAGACCGTCTGGCGCGTTACCATGGCAGTAACAATGATGCTCGGGACGAGCATCTCTAAGAGGGGAGTAGTGTTACGGTACATGGTATACGGACACGTGGTGCGCAAGTACATACTCGAACCTTCTAGAAAGGTCTAATGTTTGTTTACGTGTTTACCCTTTAATTGTTAGCGTGTTTGAATTTAGACCTTATGACTGAGTACATAAGGTCTAAATTAAATTCAACTTACTGCACTTATCGCAAGGACGGCAGTTTTATTGTGGTACATACCCGAGCCTCCGAGAAATTTCCCACGGTTGTGAATCGGGAAATTTCTGGAATTTGTCTCGCCATATAAAAAGAGCCGCAGGCAGGCCGGCAGTTCAGTTCAATCTGAGCGATCGACGCGACATCAAGTGATCAATAGTGAGTGAACCAGTGAAACCTGCGACTTGGCTACGACCTAGGACAGTGATAGTGCTTAGTGATTGGACCTAGTGATTAGTGTTTGGACTTAGTGCTAAGTGTTGTGGCTTAGTGTTTAGTGCAGTGTTAATAAAGTCTTCAAGAGAGTCACCAGGTCTTTCTCTCCAAATCCTCGAACCCTAGCACGTAACAATATGAACATCCAACCATCTTGATCTAGAGTCAATAATCAGCAAGTATGTGACTGATTTTATATAGAAAAAATCAACATGAACCCTTTCAAAATTATTTTCTGTTTTTTTCCAAGGAGTCAATGAACTAGAGTTTGTAAAATTCCTAGTTGCTTGACATATGTCACAAGATGCAATGATTTTTTCTATATCAAGTCCCAAACCTGGCCACCAACAATATTCTCTCATAAACATCTTTGACTGCACAATCCCCTGATGAGATTCATGAAACAATTTTAACACCTTAGGTCTTAATATAAGTGGTATAATGACTCTATTTCCCCACAATATACATTTTTGTTCGATACATAGCTCAGCCCGCTTTAGAAAATAAGGCTTCAAACTCTCCTGGCTTATACTTTTTGGCCACCCTGTAGTTACATACTCATAAACTTTACTAAGTTCTGAATCATTTCGGGTATGGAATGCTATATCTCTAAAATCCAATGGTGGGTTTTCAGTAAAACTTAAAAAATTTAAAGTGTCATTAACTTCGGCTTCTTCTGGCAAAGGTAAACGTGATAAGGCATCAGCATTTCCTAACAAGGTTCCCTTTCTGTAGACAATATCATAAGTATAACCAGACAGCAAAAGAGCCCACCTCTGAAGTCTGGCATTAGCAGTGACTGGTATTCTTTTTAAAGGATCAAAAATAAACTTCAAAGGTTGATGATCAGTTACTAAAATAAAGCTTCGTCCATATAAAAATTTATGGAATTTTTTAATTGCAAAAATTATGGCTAATGCCTCTTTCTCTACCTGGGAATATTTTTTTGTGCTGCGTTTAACGTACCTGATGCAAAACTAATTGGATCCCCATCTATTTTATGACTAAGAACTGCCCCCACACCATATTCACTGGCATCTGTGGTCAAATACTGTTGTTTACGGCAATCATAATGAACTAATAATTGATTTTGAATTAATAATTGTTTACTAGTTTGAAAAGATTTTTCACAACTCTCTGACCATTTAAAAGGAATATTACTTTTTAACAATTGATGCAAAGGCTTTAAACATTCTGATAATCTTGGCAAAAATTTACAGTAGTAATTTAAAAGACCTAGATAAGCTTGCAATTGAGTAACTGACTTGGGTGCTGGTGCTCTTACAATGGCTTCAACTTTTTCAGGTAAAGGTTTAATTCCTTCTTTACATATATTATGCCCTAAAAATTTAATTTCACTACAAAAAAACTGACATTTGTCCATGTTTACTCTGACATTATATGTTTGTAAACGCTTCAATACTTTAACCAGATGCTCGTAGCAATCCAAAATACTGTTTCCTTTAATTACCACATCGTCGATAAAACATTTGACATTTTTCAATCCTAGTAAAATTTGGTCCATGGCACATTGGAATACAGAAGGCCCGCTGGATACCTCAAATTGCAAACGATTTGGTCTAAATAAACCCAGATGAGTATTTATAGTCATATATTCCCGGGAAGACTCCTCTAAAAGTAACTATTGGTACGCCCCTGTTAAATCTAAAACACAAAAAACACTACCCCCGGTCAACTCAGTGAAAATGTCCTCTGGTAGAGGCAGAGGGTAATGTTCTGTATCCAGTACTTGATTTAAAGTTACTTTATAATCTACGCACACTCTTAATTTCTTATCATTCCTATGCACTAATACTATTGGACTAGCCCACCTACTGTGCTTAACTCTTTCAATAATACCTGCCTTTTCTAATTTTATAATTTCTTTTTCGACCTCCTCTTTTTTTGAGTAAGGAATAGTATAAGCTTTATGAAAGATAGGCTCTGCCCCAGGTTTTAGCTTTAGATTTGCTTTAAAATTTAATATATGGGAGGACCGATCCTTCTCAAACACTTTTTTAAAATTATTTCTTACCTCATCAATCAATTTCTTAATTAAATGTTTTTCATTTTCATCCCCTACAATTTTCTTAATTTCAAAATACTTTTGCCAACTTGGAAAAATAATCTTTAGCCAATTTCTACCAATAAGAGGTTGAAAATACTTATCACAATCTATAACTGTCAAATACAATTCTTTCCCGTCACTCTCTAACTTGATAGATCCCATAACCCTTAATGGCTCTCCTGATACAGATTTTAACTTATAACTACATTTCCTGAGCACATTTTTATCAAAATACTTTTCAAAATCACTTTTATGTATGACTGTTTTGCAGGCACCAGTATCCACTTGTAGTTTGATAGATTTTCCATTTTTGAGTCATAATGTTACCCAGGCAGCCTCTTCTTCACCCATAATATGCTGAATACTGCCCAGAACTACATCCTCCTCCTCAGGTTGCTCTATTTCCAAATTCTTCACCAGATTTCTGTCCCTCGGACGAAAATAACACTTTGCTGCTACATGTCCCTGCCTTTTGCAAGTGTAACACGTCCAAGTCTTTTTATAACATTTGTCAGCAACATGGTTTCCCCCGCATCTACTGCATTCAGCCTTTTCCTGTCTAGATGGAGAACGCCTCTGCCATGTAACTGTGGCATTTGTCCTTTTTTTCTGTACTATCTGAATTTCGCGCTCTGCTACCTCTGGCTGCATATTCTTTGATTCTCTTTCAGCGGTCTCATATGCTCTGGCTATTTTTACCGCTTCCTCAAACGAAAGAGTATCGCCCTCCGTTAATAACTTTTTAATAACTTTTTCATCCGACAATCCACAAACAAGCCTGTCCCTTAGGGCTTCATCCAAAAAGGATCCAAAATTACACAAGCCGACTTCTTTTTTATTTCGACGATAAAATCATTTATACTTTGATTTTGCCTTCTTTTACAATTTTAAAACTCGTATCGACCCGCAATGGCTGACTTCCTCACAGTGTAGTGCTTTGATAGAACTGATATAATTTCAGTGTAACTTTTCTTCGCAGGTGTTTTCGGCGACACTAAATTTTTCAGCACGTTATATGTTTCCGGCCCGATTAACGTGAGGAGCATGGGTACTTTCATTTTCTCTTCCACAGCATTCACGATAAAGAATTGTTCCATTCTTTCACTGTAATCATTGAAATCCTGTTTTTCTGGATTAAATTGTTCCATTTGCCCAATTGGAGCCATTTTGTCGTTGCCTTTTTTTCTCGTCGCCAGTAATATATATTGTGTTAGTAATAAAACCAATGTTAATATATTTGCGTTCTTTATTTTATAACCAATTTCAGATTTTTTCTGTTCACTTGCACACTTTTATCTACACGTGTTCTGAACCACAGATTACAACTGTCAACGTGACTTAAACCCAAAAAGTTGCCATACACAACACTAAGATGAGATAGTACTTTTTGCTGATGACACTTCACTTATTTTCAGTGAAGCGACAACAGTCAAATTATGGCGAGGTAAATAGTGCTCTCTCAAAAATAGTACATTGGTTTAACGTTATTAATAACTTACTTCTAAATTCTAAGAAAACTAAACGTTTAAAATTTACTTATTGTAAACTTTATTTTAAAATATTGTATACGTACGAACCGGTGGTATGTAGACTTTCAGAAAATATTTGCAAAAATTTATTCTGAATTAAAAAAATTGAGTTTGAGTTTTTTGAGTTGATCCCAAGGTACGTTTTCCTCTGCGTTACTAAAATACCACCTTTCGAAACAATAATGACAATTACCAAAAATACAATTAAAGTAATTAAAGTTAAGAAGCACGTCTCAATCTAAGTCGGCACTGGGGGCGTGATAATATTTTGTCTAACTTCGTTACAACATACACCTCCCAAATTATAATTAGTTGTGCCCTTTAACTAAGTTGGATATTGTTTTAGGCAAAAATCTTGGATTGTTCAAACACGCGCATAGATATAGATACGCGCGTGAGGGTTATGTTTTCGGTGTATGTAACACCTACTATGTTTACTGTATGTAGGTACTATCAGAGAAGTTGATTCTTAGGCAGAAGGGGGACATACGTAGTTTGGTCGCGTTACGTCAAACCCAGCCGACAGATAAAATAAGCTTTGTCCACACTGCGCCTTTTTTTGTTCATCAAGGCCATGCGTTATAGCGCAGTCAACATCGCACGTGAGGCATGCCCGCGACGCTATGACACTTTTCTTTCCAAAGGGGGTGGATTTTGACGCATTCAAATATTGAATATGCCAAACTTAAGTTGAATAAAAAGATGATGACGAAAATTGAAGATGAAACTGCATAGTGTGGACATAGCTATTAATTAACATTGAATTGACACGATCCGACCAAATGACGTTGGTCTGTCAACTGTATAGGAATCTATTTCCTCGATGGTACTTTTTTTTAATCTAGGGTCTAATAAAATTACTCTGGGTATAGTACTCATATACATTGAAATTGGGTTTTATCATTTAAAGAAAATATGTTTAGGTATCGAGTTATTTTCAGGCTATTCTGGAAATTTTACTATGATGTAAGTTTTTCTAGTGATTAGATGCTGTTAAGTAGTGACTTTAAATAATGTTTGTTCAGTGGCTAAATAAAGCGTTCGCCTTTGGGAATAAATACATAATAGGTATATAATTAATACTTGCCAAGGAATACTAAAGATTTCAGCAAAATTTTATGTAAAATTGCTTTTTCTCAGTCCATAATGTTATGAAATTCAAATAAGAAAACGTTATGAAAACAATTCCTATAAAACTAATAATGTTCCTGATACAATCTAGATTCTAGATTGAATATTAATTTTTAAGTTCTCTCGCGATATTCTAGCTATAGGTACTAAACCTGCGGCCCGCCGAGACTGAACATTTTGATATTCACGCCCACTGGCAAAATTGTGCAAAGTCGTCGTGAAAATCGTGAAAATTTTCACACTTTTAAATCATTTTGAGGAACATTATTTTTTTAACCCTAAAAAAATTTACTTGCGGCCCGAGACATCAAGGCCGAAACGTGTTTGTGGCCTGTATAAAATAGGTTGAGTACCACTGTTCTAGACGATGTTCTTAGCGTATAAACATACGGGACCTAATTCTCATGCCTTCGATCTCGGTTCGATTCTCAGACTATCCAGCTGCCAGTACAGTGTCACGAGTAAGATGGGAAGACAAGTAAAGTTACAAGAATTGTACTCCTGCTTTCGTAGTATAGTGAAGAAACAGCGGGGCTAAAATGGTCGCATTTAGCAATTCCTCACTTTTTTTTTTCGTTTTTTTTTCACACAGAGAAATGCATTAACGCATTCGACGCAGGGGATGGGGACTCCCGCTGCGGATAAATTCCTCACAACCTACCGCACAACTCAATCAATTCAGCAAATGAATTGTCAAAACTGTCAAACTGACGAATGTCAAATTAGTACGAATTACTAGACATGAAAGCAGAGTGACCATTTTGCGATTTTATTATGATTCATAATATGATTCTCCAAAGCGACCATTTTAGCCCTGCGGAACTTCGCAGTAACTGTGCATTTTACGATGAGTTTTCTACCCCACTTTTTTCAATTTTTTTTTTATTAAATAAGGGGGCAAACGAGCAAACGGGTCACCTGATGGTAAGCAACTACCGTCGCCCATGGACACTCGCAACACCAGAAGAGCTGCAGGTGCGTTGCCGGCCTTTTAAGAGGGTATACGCTCTTTTCTTGAAGGTTTGAAATATTGGAAAAATTAGACAGAAATTAATAAAAATCGTCCGAGACATACGAACAGACAGACAAGACGAATCTGTAAGTTTCGTTTTTTGCCATTTCGATTCGGATTTCTAAGAAATGCGATGGTATTCTCAACCACCATTGTCACTAACCCTTAAGTTCTACTCAATAGGGTTATAATGACAGCTCAATGGATCCATAATGATACCTATTAAATAAATGTCTAAAAATGAATACAAAATTTCCTTTATCGCCCACTCCGTTTAAAATATAAAAGCTGTTTCATAATTTATTTGAAACAAACACTTCTTCCGGTTGGACGCTTAGGTTATTCTTTGATCAGTTTAATACAGAATGCTGCTTTTATATTTTTCTTAAAAACTACTGTGTTTATTCCTTACCAATATTATAAATGAAAGTGTGACCTCTGTACGTCTAAATACTTAGGACCTGTTTCACCACTTCCTGATAAGGCTACCCACCAATTAACTTGACAGATCAAGGATGGAGAATCTGCCAAAAAAGTTGTGAATAGCCTATTAGGCACTTCATCAGAAAGTGGTGAAACAGGCCCTTAGTGTCTCAACACCTAATATCATAAAAATCGGTTCATCGATATAAGTTTAAAGAGGTAGACAGAGATTCAGATATACAGACTGTCTGTCTGTTCATCTGTTCTCATATTTTTATTATATTAGTATATATCAAATCTAAAGATTGGAATACGTCGTCGGAAGATTGGATTATTATTATCGATAACAATATAACAATACGATAATAATAATTAATATTATGTTTCATAAAATTATTATGCCAAACGTAATGGCCTGAGTATAGTATCAAACTATATATATATATATATATATATAAAACTCAAAGGTGACTGACTGACATGGTGATCTATTAACGCACAGTCCAAACCACTGGACCGATCGGGCTGAAATTTGGCATGCAGGTAGATGTTATGACGTAGGCAGGATTTTAATCAATTCCACCTCCAAGGGGTTAAAATAGGGGATGAAAATTTGTAAATAATAATACTTCTTAGCGCGAGTGAAGCCAAAAGCTCGTTAAATATATTTCCGTTGTCTGGTGACTGGTACCCGTAATACAAGTACTTCAGGTCCTTAGCACGGGGCTAGACTGACGTGGTGTGAAGCGTCATGGGAGCACTCCCGTGAGCATCGCTAGGTGGCGCTGTACAAATCCCATACAAAATCTTAGTAAACGCCAAACGCGTTCACGATCGAATGTCAAACAAAAACTCACACTCGGCCCTCGGGCCTCTGTTCGCCAGCCCCTCTAAAGTGAATAAGGCCAATACGGTGTAGAGCGCGTAGCATCGCTACGGTGGTGCTACGGCGTAGCGGTCTCGTAGACCCTCTACAAAAATCTTAATAGTATAATTATTAGTTTTTTACTGTTTTAAATAATTTAAAGGTGAATTAACAATTGAAACTGTTATTATTCAGAACTAAGTACGGATTAAGTATTCTAAGGGAATAATTAAACAAAGAAATGTCAAAGTTTGACAAGGCTAAGACCTCAAAATTTTAGTTGGATCAGTTGCCCGCTTATTGTTTGCAATCATCATCAGTTCTGTTCTCGGGCCCTGGTCGACTGTCCTATAGTATTCATAAGAGTTCTTAGCGGGCCCCTAGACCTACAAATAATTAAACAATATTTTATTGAAGAACTTATTTCACAATAAGATTGAAAGGGCCCGCTCAATATTAATACTAGACGGTCAATAATATTGCACAATACGTGATATTGCACAGTAAAATTGATCGTCTAGGGACCCGTTAACAAATTATATGACATAGTGTTGACTAGAAATGTTATTAAAGGGACTATTGAAAACTGAATTTACGGGCATATCCCTTTAAAAAAACTTAAAGTTTGGTTTTCAATTTTCAACTCTGTTACAATAGCGCAGAGTTCTTTTCTTCTGACTTCCGATCCCAGTCTTTGCTTCCACCGTCCACGTGCATAACCACATTAATATTAGTTTTTGAACAGTTGTAATTACGAAGCCAAACCGAATGCTGTTTGTCGCATTGACAGGTTAATTATTGCCAGGAACGAAATTTTAATTATATTTTTCGTGTGGCAATGTGTTTGTCGATTAGAAAGAACAAGAAACCTTATTGGCAAATGGCATACCTAAACTTACAAGTACATTTAAAATGTCGTGTTTTGGTGTACACCTATGAAACATATGCGAATAATAATTGTTTATTAATATACTGTATATGAATATTAATAAACAATTATTTATAGTTTAATTACATATAGTTTGACAAGTATTAGTGAGCATTTGAAGATGGATGCACCGGTGTACGGACAAACCCTTCAGGTTTTTGTGACACCTTTTGTTCTTGTAATATGTATACTTTTGTGAAGAAATAAATAAATAAAATAAAATAAAATCGATAGAGAAGATGTTCACGAACAATAAATACTCTTTGACAAAATGTAGTAAATTATATACTTTCTGAGCTATTTTAGTTTGAAAATGTAAAATAAATAACATTTTAGATATATACAATCTGAAAATTTTCAAAAAGTATCTGGGGGCACGGCAGTGCCCCCTCCAAGTCGAGCAAAAAAGCGGCACGGCCGTACTATCCTTTTCTCGAACCAATTCAGGCTCTTTTTGACCCCCTATAACTTCATTGTGGATAAACCAACGAGCCTGAATTTTCAGTTGCTAAGCAAGCATTGTATAAACAGGGCATATTTAAAATTTTATTCAATTTGAATGAGTAGTTTAAGAGCTGTAACTTGTTAAAGTTTCTTAATTTTGTCACTGACTGACTGACCGATCACCAAAAGTCTAAGGCACTTCTAGCAGACATAGAACCTTCAAACTTAGAATATAATTAGTGTTTAGTGTTCTTTCTCTAACTTCGTGAATAACTTTGTAATCCCACATGTATAAGATTACAAAGTTACATTAATTGCAATTTATGAATCATTGTACCGGTACCATCGATATTTCCGTACGTATTTTGTTGACTTTTCCAAAACTAAAAGTAGCCTATGTTACTCTTCATCCTTTCAACTAAGTCTACGTCAAAAATCAAGTCGATTGGTTGCTTCGCTAGGCCGTGAAGGAAGGACAATCAAACAAACACACTTTCGCATTTATAATAATATTAGTATGGATATTGGATAGTCATGAAAGGCAAGTAGTATAGTAATACTGTATACATAATGCTTATATTATTATTAATTGTTAGTTTTATTTGTTTCTTATAAAAATCGTTATTGATATTTATAGTAGTAAAAGGTACTAAAAAGGAGAAAAGTAGGACTCTACAAAAAGAATTGAGATCCCATCAAAATCATCGATGTTTTTGATGGGATATCATTTACGACATTTTGTCAAAGAGTATTTGTTGTTTGTAATTATTTTCTCTGTCGATTGACGTATGTTTCATAGGTGTACACGAAAATAACTTTAGGTATGCCACGCTCCATACAAAAAGGTTCGAACTCTTTTACGATTACTAGATATTGCCCGCATCTCCGTTGGGGCTATGGTTGGGGCAATATTCGTAGAGCGCGCCTGTACCGTATTTTTTTTTATGAAAAAAGGGGACAAACGAGTAAACGGGTCACCTGATGGAAAGAAATTTCCGTCGCCCATGGACACTCGCAGCATCAGAAGAGCTACTATTCCCTTCCCTTTCCATCCCTACCCTCCCCTATTACCCTATTCCCTCGTAAAAGGCCGGCAACGCACCCGCAGCTCTTCTGATGCTGCGAGTGTCCATGGGCGACGGAAGTTGCTTTCCATCAGGTGACCCGTTTGCTAGTTTGCCACCTTATTTCATATAAAAAAAAAGTAGAACAATTCATATTTAGCACCATCAAATCGACATATTAAATCCTTTCTATCTTTGTTAGCTACCACTTTCGAGAATTTTCGCAGATGAGTTGTTCATCTTATCGAAATGAAACTACTCACGAAAAATTTGCTTAATATCAATAAAAAAAAATGTTCTAGGGAACCTTTATAGCTACTAAAATTGTAGTTCGTCGTGGAAAAATGTTATTGCGGTATATATGTCGTAGGATGATTTGATAAATCCGTGTTTTCGCGAAATCCCTAGAATTTTCGCGAAAATTCGATTTATCAAATCATCCTACGACATCGTAGGATGATTTGATAAATCGAATTTTCGCGAAAATTCTAGGGATTTCGCGAAAACACGGATTTATCAAATCATCCTACGACATATACGAACTTACTCGAACGAATTTATCAGCAACTTGCTCTATATTTTAATCATTTCATTTCAAGCTCGTGAAAACGTAGTCAAGTAATGTTTTATTAACAATTGGAATTATAAATCAGCTGTTTATCGAAATGGTTAATGGACAGTTCACAGTGAAATTCATTTGTTTTATATAAGGTCCAATGCAACGGATCTGGGTTAGAGTTAACCCTAGCTTAAATATCCATACTTCCATACTAATATGCTATACTATAATATACTTATTATAAAATTCTCGTTTCACGATGTTTGGTGCTAAACTGTACAACTCTTGAAATGCTGGACCGATTGTGTTAAAATTGAAATTTTATTAAAAACTTGCACCGAAATTAGTTTATCGCGCGAGAATCGTACATTTTTCCGGGATAAAAAGTATCCTATGTCCTTTCCCGGGACTCGAGGTATCTTTATACCAAATTTTAACAAAATCGGTTCCGTGGTTTAGGCGTGAAGAGGTAACAGACTGACTCACTTTCGCATTTATAATATTAATTCATAATAATAATTATTGCATTATTGTGAATAAAGAATTATTCTTTATTCACAAGATTGCAGAACAAAGATAGTATTAAAGTCAGTTAAGTATGGATTATAATGTTATTCAGCAACGTTAAGTCTTATAGCCGTATTTTCACTCAACATTCAAAGTCCGTGTCAAAATCAAGACGCCCCTCCATTATTGAGTAGTGCTCAGCTGCCTGATTATTCTGATCGGTGTCTCCTGACGATTGCGGCCGTACTTAGATTGCCTACAAAAGAAACGAATACAAAAGAGGTGATGCTAGAACCGAGAACGGACGGTCTTGAAAAGTCTATCATAAGGCGAAGCAAAAGGAGGGTCCTTTTGCTTCGCCGGAGTCTAATAAAAACTACATAATACGCCCGAAAATTCCGTTGCGCCAAAATTCGTTTATTTCGTACATTTTTCCAGGATTCAAAGTATCCTATGTTATTTCCTGGGACTCAAAGTATCTTTAAAATTGTAATTTTGGCTTTCTCTATGGCAAAATCGGCTCGGCGCTTTGGGTACGAAAAGGCAGTAGTCAGACACACTTTCGCATTTATTAGTAAAGATTCGCACCATCAACGTATTGATACTCAACAAAGTTGCAGGCAATATCTAGTATCAATGCTTTGTAACAACACATTTACAAACAAGTGTAAAAATTCCAAAAATTGGTGCATTCTCGCCACTAATAAACTTCCTTCGATTATTCGCATTCATTGAAAGCAGTCAACAATTTGTTTGTATGTTTAGATGTTTTGACGATGACTTGATGATTTTTAGAGTTCCGTACCCAAAGGTTTTATCCTTTTAGGTACAGGACCTAAAGACTGTCTGTCCGTCTGACTGAAGAAAGTCCGTCCATCTGTTTCAAGAATCGCGATAACGTTGAAATTATGTATTTCTGTTGCCGCTATAATAACAAAATATAATTCGTAATAAAAATAAAATAAACTATTATGAGATCCTACAACAAACGATATTTTTTAAATTAAAATAAATAAAAAATAGATTAATGTAATTTCGCTCGATATCAATAATAATATACGTATTTATAAGTATGTTTACTACATTGTAACGCCTGAATTCATCCAGTTTTGATAATTATTGTGGTGTTAATAGATAATTATTTATGGGTAACATAATATTATATTATACTAGCTGTCCCGACAAACGTTGCTTTGCCATAATATAAATCAAGTATTTCAGCCCTATTATTTTATTGAAGCGACTAAATAAGTATGTTACCATGACAACGTCGATCGCTATCCCGTCGCACAAACAGTGGTCGCCGTCAGTCTCGAGTTGTAATAATTTACTATTATTTATTCAACAAATGCACTTATCAATATAAAAAGTAGCCAGTAGCCGATTCTCAGACCTGCTGAATACGCATATAAAATTTGGTAAAAGTCAGTAAAGCCGTTTCAGAGGAATACGGTAACTAAAATTGTGATTTGTGACACGAGAATTTTATATATTATATGAAGATTATAAGTTATAACGCAACTGGTTAGTTTAAATTTTTTTGATGATTCTTTGTTTACAATAATTGTAAATTATAATCTTGCGTGTCTTTAAAAATTGAATACTTAGAGACAAGGTACGCTTCCAAGTATTTAGTAATTTTGTAAAAAAATGGCTGTTTTATTATAATCCAACGCGTAAAAAATGTAATGTGGTTGAACTAATTCGAGAAATATAGTTCTTAACATAAGTACTCTTAAGCTTAATCTCCTGGCGCCTAAGCCCCAATTTCACCGACGTCTGTTAGTGCTAACAGCTTGTTAAAATGTCAAGTCTTCTCTTTCATTCATAAGAAAAACGAAACAGGTAACGTGATACTAATTCGAGCGTTAACTTTAACAGTCGTTGGTGAGATTGGGGCTTAATGTGAAGACGCAAAAATAAAAACTTTTTATAAACTAGAGATCCGCCTCCGCTGAAAATTCGTTCACAATTATTATTTGAAAGCGTGCGCGTATAAACAGTACATTTTTCCCCAAAATAGTAGCACATGTCCTTAGTCGTATAGCGTAGACCCTAACTATATTTGTGTCAAATAACACATATTATAATTCCCTCCCTTCTTCCTTCCCTAGTCCCTCATTCCACCACTTAATCAGTGCTGAATTCAAAATCTTGATATAAATTTTGTAAACAACATAAAACAGTATTGTGAATTTATTATAATATATTATAGTATTATTATTAAAGTAAAATTTTAAATAATGCGTTAATTTTGACTTCTCAAAAAATTAACAATGGTTCTACTATTAACAATTTTATGCAGCTACCAAACTCCAAATCAAAGTAATGTTTAGAATATTATTTTAAGTTGACATTAAAAATGATTGTAAGACCTGCTTATATACATAATCTAGCATAAAGCTTATATATCAAATGCTTATATACATAAAACTTACCTTACAAATACATATCTGCTCTGCTATGTAACTATATTATATAGTATATTATACAGTATGTGTCCCGGCTGTCAATTCAGGGTGTTATGATTTTGTTACGTTCCGTCGGTCCTTTATATATCTACTGGTGCTGGGAGCGTCGGCAAAAACGTTCAAGTTTCGACTGCGCGAGAATAAAAGTTATTTTTACTCGTATACGACGAAAAAAGAAAAGTAATTTTGACAGCTATCTATTATATATCTTTATTCTTTATCTATTATATATACAGGGTGTAACAAAAATAAGTGATAATACTTTAGGGTGTGTACGTGTTCCTTGTAGAGAGTTCACTGTGAAAGTTGCAGCGCTGAAAGACTAAAAATTTTTTTCATTTCTGTATGGGGAAACTCGTGACGCTCGGGCCCTTGCCCATACAGAAGTGAAAAAAAAAATTCGGCTTTCAGAGCTGCCACTTTCACAGTGAACTCTCTACAAGGAACACGTACACACCCTGAAGTATTATCACTTATTTTTGTTACACATTTTTTCAATGTCTATACCATAAAGTTAATATACCTAGCGGAATAGAGCAACAATCTCGAGCTGTCAAACATAACCAAAATTGGTTTTCATCTGTGTGAAAAATATGTGTACTTATACACTTACACAAACATAATTGAACATGAATTCTATGAGATTAAATTGTCAACGTGCGGCACGTGCCGACTGGACGTCAAAAAAAGAAAGCTGCTGTCATGTATCACACGTCTCTTTTTACCACGCAGTGTTACTGATAGTGACATCTCTCTTGCTCAGGCCTTTGTTTCTCTATTCCGCTAGGTATATTAACTTTATGGTCTATACTAATATTTGAAGGAAAAAAGTTGCGCTTTGCATTTAATAGGCTTAAACTATTGGACCGATTGAGATGAAGATTGGCATAGTTAAAGAACAAAACTCGGAGATTTATACAGGCTTCTTTTATGGCAGAAAATGTACAGTTCCTAAGGAATTCTCTTTTGCGCGTACGAAGTCGCTTATCGTGCAAAACCTTCGATCATAGAAAACCTTTAAGGTGACGCCTTGATAATTTGGCTGCAGTGATATCGATTTCTCTCAACAATGACTAAAGCTAAGAAATTAAAGTTCATTGTCAGTATTCATCATGTCTTTATCTTTAAATTACCCTTAGCATAACACGATTGGTCAACTTTTATAACACAGAAACATTAATCAAGAAGATCTCTATAAAAACAGGGATTCTAATTTTGCCAACAGAGGAGAGTGATTTAAGCTTCCAAAACTTATACATAGATTAGTTCAAACATACACTTTAATTTGCCATTAGCTTATATGAAATATATTTATGGTTTTTAAATTAGGTACGCGACAAAAACCATTTTATCGCTTGCGCCCTTTTCATTTCTTGCTGTTCCATTTCTTGTTTTCTATGAGACGCCGGGCCGGCCTCCCATAGAAAACAAGCGATCTAAAACATATCCAAAACGATTTTTTACTTTAACGCGGCGACACCTTAAGAGGATTCCACACCGCCATTTTTTCCATACAAACGTTGTCCCCTGTTTCCTCCCTGGATAATGCTAGTAGAGTTATAATTTTTTTCCTGAATATCTACGGCCACTAATACAATGTCCCTATGTTTTCTTTTTTTTCATAATTTAATTATTAAATAAGATATGAACGTTCAAAAACCCAAAAAAATGGCCAGATTTTCCACTGTGTTTAAACGTCCAGAAAACAGATTTGGATAGATTATACAAAAAAAGCAAAACATAGGAACACAGCTCAAGCCTTTCTTTAATCTTTATTGAAAAAAGTACTTAAATCGGTTAAGTTTTGGAGAAGGAATCAGGGGACAACGAATCGTTGATTTTCTGGATTTTCTGCAGTTGTCTCTATCGCGTTCTGCGGTATAGGCTTGAGGTAAGGGAGACAGCTATAGATATTACACGTACTTTTTTTTCATTTCTCTAGCCGCTGTGGTATCCTCTTAAATACGTTTTTCCGCGTCCAAACTTTTCCCGGGATTTGAAATATCTTTATATGAAATTTCATCTAAATCGGTTACCCTAAAAGATAAAAATAACACTCTTGTTTGACTTTGAATAACTTTTTCCAAGTTTTCAAATATATTCATACGTTTGTAGATTTAGTAAAAAAGTCTTATTATCTTTTGCTTCAGCGTGAATTATGATTTCAGATAATGAGTTACTGTGTAAACAATGTAAAAGGGATGAAAATATAGCCGGCATTTCAGAGGAATAAAATAAAGTAACTATTTGTGAGGGTTTCTTAAAAAAAACAGATAGAGTTAATATTTTAACTCTTTGGCTTCGTAATTTGCTATAGAAATTATTTGACTGCCGTCCCATTCAGTTATATTTAAAAACATAAAATATGAACGTGGAATGGATTGTTAAACCGAAAAACTAAAACCATTATAAGCACCTTGTAAGTACGAAAGCAATACTAAATAATACTTGAAATTTTGTAAGTAATACTAACAGTTGCAAGCGGCTGCTTTGATTTACAAAACCTTAAGGACGCTACCACATTTTCAGCGATTTTCAGGTACCATTTTAAAGAATTAGGAGTCAAAATGCAAGGATATTTTGGTTTCAAATGAAAGATAATATATTCATCTCCACGTCTACATCATAAACATTTTATAGCCGCATACAAAATGTTCATATAAATACGTTTTAACCATCACAATAATCGCAAAAGATTTAAAAAAATGGGGTTTGATTAGGTACCATTATAGCTAAATACACTGAACTAAGGAAAACATATATACTAAAAAATTATTTATTATTTAGTCCCCTATACGAATAGCTAAATCTATACTAATATTATAAAGAGATAAACTTCTATGTCAAGTGAGGCACAACAACCATATTTTTATTTAAAAATCTTGATTTTTTGGACTACATTTAAATGCATTTATTTTACTCATGATAATAATCCTTATCAAAATAAATTATTTCATCTCAAAGTACAGTTTATGTGGACAATATTTGGTCTTTGAATGATTAAAATTGGACGTTTGGTTTAGAAGTTATGGCGAAATTAAAATATTGCGATTTACGCCCGTTTCGAAGTGGGCGCTACCAAGGCGGGGGTGCGCCCGCGGGAGGGGAGTTTAGATCTATGAGTATTGACTATTGAGTAGTAATGTATCTATCAGTAGTATCGACGGAGAGCTGACGACCAAATCAGTCATGTTACATGTAGCTTCACCTGTGTTAAAACTCCGTTAGCTACTTCCCTGAACAACCCTTTCTGATAATCTGCGTGCTGGCAGGCCGTGGGCGGTGGGTGTGGGAATAGTGGGGTGGGGAAAAAAAGAAAAAAATGTAGGTTCAATTGTATTAAAACTCCGTTAGTTACTTCCCTGAACAACCCTTTCTGATAATCTGCACGCAGCACGCAGATTATCAGAAAGGGTTGATCAGAGAAGTAGCTAACGAAGTTTTAACACAGCTGAAGCTACATGAGTCATGAGTCATGACTGATTTGGTCATCAGCTCTTAGTCGGGTAGTAGTAGTAGATCTATGAGTAAACAAACAAACGAAGTTTACCTCTTTATAATATTGGTTTAGATTAAAAACTCATTTATTCAGTGAGTGACATTGGCTATATATTTTTTACCCGTGCGAAGCCGGGGCGGGTCGCTAGTGTTTTAAATAAAAATAAATAACATTTCCATTTATAAGAAAAAAAGCAAACGCTCTCAAATTTCTTCATACATTTTCGCCCTATCAAGAAAGCGGCGAGCGTCGTAACCGCCACTGTACAAGGCGCACTGATATTGAATGTTATTTTAATGTCCTTAAGAGGATACAACAGGGGCTAGAGAAATGAAAAAAAAGTACGTGTAATATCTATAGCTGTCTCCCTTACCTCAAGCCTATACCGCAGAACGCGATAGAGACAACTACAGAAAATCAACGATTCGTTGTCCCCTGATTCCTTCTCCAAAACTTAACCGATTTAAGTACTTTTTTCATTAAAGATTAAAAAAAGGCTTGAGCTGTGTTCCTATGTTTTGCTTTTTTTGTATAATCTAGCCAAATCTGTTTTCTGGACGTTTGAACACAGTGGAAAATCTGGCCATTTTTTTGGGTTTTTGAACGTTCATATCTTATTTAATAATTAAATTATGAAAAAAAATAAAACATAGGGACATTGTATTAGTAGCCGTAGATATTCAGGAAAAAAATTATAACTACTAGCATTATCCAGGGAGGAAACAGGGGACAACGTTTGTATGGAAAAAAGGGCGGTGTGGAACCCTCTTAACGACGATATTCGTACTGACCTGCTAATTTTTCTCATAATTTTTGTGATAGCGTCCTTAACTAACCAGAAGAGTGAAAGAAAAAAAATACTTTGACTCTCTACATTTTTCCAAAGTCTATGTTGGATGTCTATGTTGTGAAAATTTAGTTTTGCTATTATATAGTCTGTCAAAAAAGTGAAGAAATTAAAAAGTGGCAAAATCGTAGTGTCATCAAATCAATCTAATAAATAAGGAATGACACTACGATGCTGCCATTTCTTCACTTTATTGACCAACTATACCTTAGTATCCGGACTATGTCTAAGTAGTAGTGGTAGTTAATTTTGATGCAAAAAATATTCTATCTCCAATTCGACTCCATGTCCAAGTATTTGAGGACACGCCTAAGCGTTCTCTCTATAGCCTAGCCTAAGGTTTAAGGGTTTAGACATTTGAGGTTTGAAATTAAAATTAACTTACCAACTTTTATTAACACGCTTTTTATAGCGAGTTTAAATTATTCCAATCCAGCGCTGGAATGCTACTGGAAAGATGTAAACGGGTACTGGAATGCACTGAATTGCATTCCAGTGACGGTTTACATTATTTCAGTAGCATTCCAGCACTGGATTAGATTACTGGATTGGTATATTGTAAACTGACCACTAAGATGTTTCAGTGAAATATACGTACGTAGAAACCTATCCAAACTTTTGAAGTTTCTCTAAAACATAGATTAGATAACTTTAAAGACATGAGTAACTATTTCAAAAGTGCTTGATAGCATTATTATAAGTTTTGTCTGTCATCTGTCGTAAAAGAAAACTTGTGAACAAGCTTTTCGACGGTTGGATTTATTTTCCTCTAATAGGACTTTCATGCTAATCACGTGACGATCGTTTTATTAAGGACGAGCTTTTGCCCGCGGCTTCGCTCGCGTTAACAAGTATTATTATATACAAACTTTCATCCCCTATTTTAACCCCTTGGGGTTGGAATTTATCAAAATCCTTTCTTAGCGGATGCCTACGTCATAACATCTACCTGCATGCCAAATTTCAGCCCGATCCGTCCAGTGGTTTAAGCTGTGCGTTGATAGATCACCATGTCAGTCAGTCATCTTTGAGTTTTATATATTATATACTTAGATAAGATTTTTCGATGTGCTTCCGTTGTCAGATTGTCATAACACAAGTTTAATTAAAATAAATAAAGAAATACATCATCTATACACTGCTGCACAGTGTGCAGAGACAGAAGTTAAGAAATGTGTGTGATCTCTCTCTCTATCCGTCTTTTCCACTTCGTTTCTTGTTCATCTATCTTTTATCTAATTATATTTTAGATATTCTAGTAAAATGGTGACCTAACATTTATATATTTATAATAATAAAATGCTTACTAGATGACGCTCTCAACTCCGTTGCGCCGACGGAAATTAGTTTATTGTGTGGGAACCGTACATTTTTCCGAGATAAAATTATCCTATGTAAGTATGTATCCCGGAAAACGTTCAAAATCTATCAATTAATAAATTTAAAAAAGTAATTAAAGAACGTTTGTGTGCCAAAGCCTACTATACGGTCAAAGATTTCCTAAACGATAGCACATCTTGGGAGTAGGATGGCTGCTTGCAAGGCTGCTTCTACATTTATTATATGTGTATTCATATTGTATACAATTGTGTATTCATATTGTATAGATTAAGTTATTTACATTGTAAATTTTATTTTTTTAAAAGACAAATTTTCCACTTTTTTACTAAAAAGTGGCCCCGTGCGAGTTTCTTACGCCGGTTCTTCTCGCCGGGTTAGTTCCCGAACCGGTGGTAGGCAACATGTAGTTCAACATTCTGAAAATATTTGATTCAAATTTATTCAGAAATAAAACATTTTTTTTTTATATTTTTATATGTGAAGAGATAACAGACAGGCAGACACACTTTCAAATTTATAATATTAGTATGGTTATTAGTTATTACTTATTACGTTTGACTACGGCAGGAGTTTTAATTTTTTTTTCTGCTGACTCTCCCCCGGTGCAACCTGTTGAATTGCAAAGGGTAAGAGCTCTCACCAACGTCTCAATGTTGTTTCATATTCATTAATTTGTTCCATTGTGCCCTGCTGCGGCACATTTTATATGACCAAAGTGGCCAATTAGATTATAAAAATATAACGTTCTAATTTTAAAATTCGTCGTAGAAAAAGTTTTGAAATCGTTGGAATATTTTTTTCGAAACTTTATTTTAAATCCACGGAGTTTTGTTTTTCGGATTGATTTGTAAGTTGTAAATATTATAGTATTGTATAGGTATTGTATTAAAAATATGAAAACTACTCATTTTCTATATTTTATTTGTGTTTTGTGGTGTGCGACAAAACTTTATACATTTCTGTAAAACCCACATAATATACGTCTAATATTACTTATGTAGGTGAGCGACAAAAAATTAGACAACTACTTACTATAATTTTTCATTACAATCAGTCCAGCGGTTTATAAAATTTATATAGTGTAGCACTATTAATATTTGTATGGACATTTGATTTAAATATTATGTCTATTCTAACATCTAAGAAATGCCTTTTGTTATATCTCCGAAACTTTGTGAAATTTTAACCTATTGCCTTGTTTTCTTGAACATTAACAAGCTGAAAGTTGCCGATTGTTTCAAAGATCACCGATGCGTGGTTTCCGAGAAAACAATTTATAAACATACTTACAGAGTTTGTGAGAAATTCTCTTATGTTTTGTGTACTTATAATTAATTGTTTTTTGGTTTTTTGTTCAGCCCTTCGCTATTTGAACTTAAGTTTCACGTTAAAATCATAGATTGCAAAACTTACGATAACATTATGTTGAAACTTTTACTTCTTTAAATACGTTTGCGTCAAAAAATGGAAGCTTTCCACCGGCGCCGGCTTTAGTACTACCAGCACCCTGGGCGCAGTTTCTTCGCAGCCTCCTTAATATCCGACGCCCTGGGCGATCGCCGCCCCCCCTCTCTAACGCCGCTACTGACTTCCATTTTTTTGGTTAAGTGACAATTATTATTTTTATCAATGTAGGTATTTGTTACAAAAATGTAGTAACTTTCACCAGAAACACCAGAACCAGCTTAGTTCTACTAAGCAACATAATATACACAGCCTTAAATACGATTTACGAGATGACGCTCGCAACTCAGTTGCACCAAAATTAGTTTATCGCGCGGGAACTGTACATTTTTTGGGATAAAAAGTATCCTATGTCCTTTCCGGAGACTCAAAGTATCTCCATACCAAAATTCAACAAAATCGGTTAAGCGTCTTGGATGTAGAGGTAACAACTAGACAGACAGATACACTTTCGCATTTATAATATTAGTATGGATCTACACCTAGTGTCTACAAGTTTTTAGGGTTCCGTACGCAAAGGGTAAAAACGGGACCCCATTACTAAGACTTCGCTGTCTGTCTGTCCGTCTGTCTCCAGGCTGTATCTCAAGAACCGCTATAGCTAGACTTCTTAAATTTTCACAGATTGTGTATTTCTGTTGCCGCTATAACAACAAATACTAAAAACAAAATAAAATTTATAATTAAGGGGGCTCCCGTGATTTGGCCTTTTTTGCTCGATATCAATATGACAAGTAGGCACTTGATATTTTCACAAAATTCTCAAATATATGTGTACTTAAATAATTACTAATAAAATAAAAATAAAATAAATATTTAAGGGGGGCTCCCATACAAAAAAAAAACATAATTTTTGGCCTATTTTTGCTCTATACCCGTACGGAATCCTTCGTGCGCGAGTCCGACTCGCACTTGGCCGATTATTGAGTAGTTGTGTCTGATGCGGCTATCAGGTGGTCCGTTCGCTTTTCCAGAATATAAAACCCTTCTGCAAGGAGTTATATAAATTCCAATTCTGTCCTGATTATATCTAAACCCTTAACTTAAGAGGTAATTCGATCGAAAACTCTTCATCTGTTCGATTGATTGAAAGAAAACATTTGTAGCTCCTTACCTGAATCCACTTGAAGAAATGTCGCCTAGATTCTAGAACAGGGGTCGGCAAGTATAATTTTAGAATTTAGATGGGGTCCGGATACTGTGAGAAATTTTTAACGAGGTCCAGAAAAAACACATTTGTCCTATGTAGCTTAAAAATATTATTTTAATTAATAAAGGCATTATGTATTATCTATGTATTGATTGATACTTGGTATAAAATGCATTACAATATTTCGCGGTCCGAGATTCGACCTTTCGTGGTCCGCATACGGACCGCGGTCCGCCTGAGTTGCCTACCGCTGTTCTAGAAGGTTCGCGTAGAAAGAAATGTATTCCACAGGACCCGAAAAAAGCTTCAGGGTGAAAAATTGCTTATGTATTTTTAACCGATTTCCCAAAAATATAATAATATAATATCTATGGACGCTTCACACCATGTCAGTCTGGCCCCGTACTAAGTACCTGAAGGACTTGTGTTACAGGTATCAGACAACGGAAATATATTTAATACTTACTTTATACTATACATATATTTAAGAATACACATCCATGACCCAGGAACATTAAAAACTTTTTGTTCCGTCGGCGGGATTCGAACCCGCGACCCCCGGCATGAGCGTTGCCAACACGCCCAACCACTGAGCCATAGAGGTCGTCAAAAAGGAAGAGGTTATTCTTTAGCCCGGCCGCACATTCAGAAATTTCGGACAATGCATTGTCCGAAATTTCTGATCAATGATTTCGGACAATGCATTGTCCGAAATTTCTGATCAGAAACAGTTGAACGTGCCGCACTGTTTTTAAGTTTAATGCCGTTGACTATATCAATTACAAGACGTTAGATACTTGCAAAAAGCATATTTTTAAGTAAGTAGACTATGTATGCCCTCGTGGTCAAATTTTATAAAAATCGGCTAAGTGCGAGCCGGACTCACGCACGTCGGGTTCCGTACCGTTATTGAGCGAAACTTGGCAAAAAAAATGTGTTTTTTGCAAATTTTTTTCCCTTAATTTTTTTTTTGAATTTTATTAAGTATTATTTATTAAAGTAATAACAAAATATATAATTAAGAATATTGTGAGTATTTTAAGTGCCTATCTGCTACCGCCTACCATTATTAATAACGAGCAAAAAAGGCCAAAAAAATCGCGTTTACTGTATGGGTGCCCCCCTCAAATATTTACAGGCGGACAGACATCGAGGTCTCAGTAATAGAGTCTCGTTTTTACCCTTTGGGTAAAAGCGGTCCAGTACCTAATTTTGGAGCCTATTCGATGCAAACAAATTAACCTTTTCTCTTTATAATAAGAGTACACATCTTATAAAGCTAAGTTACTATAAAATTTGTTTACATTTAAAACCAGATGATTTTAAATGAATCATTTAATCATATGTCTTCTGTTAGTAATAGAGTCTATGTTCCGAAATAAAACCTAGTATACTGACCAGTGACCAATGCGCCATGTAACCGAACCCTAGTATATAATACTAGTGAGACAAGAGTGACATCCCAAGGAAAATATGTCCATACACCCACCGGCGTATAATCCACAAATATATTACAAAACGAATCAACAGTATGGCGTTGATTTTAGACCTTATGAGCAAAGGTCAGTACACAAGGTTATGTTTCAGAATTATTATAGACGTCCGCGTCATGAGAACTGGCCAGTAAACTGGCTTACATTTCAGAACCTACTCCAAGTAAGACCAAGCCGAGACGTTTGAAAGTTTACAATTTATGAATGGGTATTAATTGTCAAATTGTCCGCGCACCGCCAATTCGCATGCTAATGTTATATTCTGTTTGTTCCAGCTCGGGCAGGCCGCACATTACCATGGTAAGTGTATGGCGATGTGACGGACGTCAACAGTAAATAGTAAATCCATATTTTATTATTATTATTATTATTTATTTATTTTGTTCAATACCGTATACAATAATATTATAAAATACAAGAAATCTTGCCGCAAAAACTACAATGAGTTTATCTGGACAAGATGTGGTCGCATTTAGTTAAGTTAACTAACTTTACTCAATAGATGTTTTTTTAAGTTGCCGTTTATTATAGAAATCCGAAAGTGTGTCTGTCTTTCTGTCTGTCTGTTACCTCTTCACGCCCAAACTGCTGAAGCGATTTAGCTGAAATTTGGTATGGAGATACCTCGAGTCCCGGTTAAGGACTTAGGATATTTTTTATCCCGGTAAAGTGTACGGTTCCTGTGCGATAAACGAATGTTGGCGGGTTCTGTTCCAGAATAAGGTGACTTCGGATCCAAGATACACTTTTGAATTTAAACTCATCATCCGTAGTCATCATCTCAGATAGTGAATATACTTGCAGCTCTTTACGTAATTTCGAAATTTTCAAAAGCTATCTTTATGTAATCCGGAGTTCTGTTACTGAGTAACTTTGGATCCAGGATATATTTGCTGATAAAAATCTTTATCGCAATATTGCTGATTGCTGTCGATCGATTGAAAATTTCTTCCGAATTGGAATAAAATGCTAGCGTATGTTTTTTTTACAGAAATTCAAGTTCTGCGCCGACGGCGACTGCCCGCTGTGGGCGCTGGCGGCGCTGCACGCGCTGGGCGCGCTGCCGGCGCCGCTATTCCGCGCCCTGCTGCAGCATGTGGTGCAGCAGCAGCCGGTATGTCTGACTGCCCCCTGTGGGTGCTGGCGGCGTTGCACGCGCTGGGCGCGCTGCCGGCGCCCCTGTTCCGCGCCCTGCTGCAGCATGTGGTGCAGCAGCAGCCGGTATGTCTGACTGCCCCCTGTGGGTGCTGGCGGCGTTGCACGCGCTGGGCGCGCTGCCGGCGCCGCTGTTCCGCGCCCTGCTGCAGCATGTGGTGCAGCAGCAGCCGGTATGTGTCTGACTGCCCGCTGTGGGCGCTGGCGGCGTTGCACGCGCTGCCGGCGCCGCTGTTCCGCGCCCTGCTGCAGCATGTGGTGCAGCAGCAGCCGGTATGTGTCTGACTGCCCGCTGTGGGCGCTGGCGGCGCTGTACGCTCTAAAGCTCTAAAGATGAGCCCACTCTATAGCGATACTACGCTGCAGCTGAGCAACGCGACACATCTCGGCCAAATATTATTTGTATTAAATCGTATGAGAGAAGCAGCACTACGCGGCAGCGGATACTTCGCGATCGCGACACAAAATATCAGTGCTATGGAACTTGAAGTGTCGCGTCGCGCCGCTGCAGCGCAGTGTCGCTTAGTGCGGTCCCGCCTTAACCATTGCTGCTGTCTACAGAAACATCTATACAATCAAAGTTTTCAATGATGGGGCAACGAGAAGAGCATCTACTCAGGCTTATAATGCATACACGATATTATATTATGCCTGAATACATACTGCTTTTGTATCTTATTATATATAAAAATGGATTTTTAAATGTGTTAGTCGCGCTCAAACTCGAAAACGGCTGAACGGATTGGACTGATTTTAGTCTTAAAATATTCGTAGAAGTCCAGGGAAGGTTTTAAACTGACACGAAGTTCACCGGGATTTCATAATAGTATTACATAATAGCCAATGTCTAATTATTAGTTACAACAACACATGTCATTGAACACCCATCACCGGACGGATTATAAACCAACATTAGCACAGTGTCTTGCACGCGCTAATTCTGGCCTGATTACCCCAGGGGGTATAAACAATATATTATGTTGTGTTTATAAACTAGCTAACTATAGTTGTATACCTTCCCGTCTTGTGTAAGCAATGCGTAGCATATCGGTTTAAGGTTCATTTAATATGATTGTTAGTCACTAAATTTTATGTAAATTTTGACATTTAAAACGAACTTTTCATTGTTAAGTCATAATAGCCATAACAGTAATAATGAACGATTGCTAAGAAAGTAACACGCGTTTGTGTCAACTTTCAAACTAAAAAATAGATCAAAATCGGCCCACCCGTTTTGATACTGCGATGGACAAACAGACAAACACACAAAGAGACTGATATCTCTTAACTTAGAATATTCTCAATATAGGTCTACCAGAATCTGATGGCAAATTTTAATGGCAGATTTTAAAAAAATATTCTTGATCATTGGATAAATTTTTATATTTGCATGTTTCACACACAGAATCAGCCGCTATAAGGAAAAATAAAAAGGATCAAAATATTTTATTCCAATTACCCCGGTATTGCTAAAGTCAATTTCTTTTCTAATTTTTGCCATCAGATTCTGGTAGACCTATACCTAATTCGTCGGGGATTAAAAAAGTATTCCCTATTTTTATACGATGGTAGTTTTTTCATTTACAAACAAAAAGCTGTGACCTTTATTAAGTCTGCTGATACATTATTATATTACAGCGTCAAAGAAACACATTCTGAGAATACTGAGAAACAAACTACTGATATTGTTACATTATGTTAATTTTGAAAGACCACAGAAAAGGCCACAGTTTATTTTAATACAGTAGTGCTTAGATACTGATTTTATACAGGGTGTAAGCAGGGGCGGATCTACTATAAGGCTTTTTGGGCTGCAGCCCAGGGCCCCGCGAATACAGAGGGCCTCCAACCGAACTGAAACCAATAGACGATATTGTCAATAATAAAAATTATCTAGAATAAAAAAAATCCGATCATAAGGTAGACGCATTATCCAAATGCCGTAGACGAACATATAGTGTAGTAGTGAATGAGTGCATTCAGTTAAAATCTTACTTACTGCAGTCAAAAACAGAGTCTTACACCTCTTGCAGTGAAATTTTTTGGCTAATTTATGAAAAGAAACTTGTTGATATTTTCCCAAACTGCTATTCCATCTTAAAGATTTTTTAACGATGCCGATCACTAGCTGTGAAGCATAGAAAATAGAATAGAGAAATATAATACACGGGGAGCAGAGCGTTCTTTCTCCAGGATGTCGTATATAGAAAACAAATACAGGACAACAACAATGTCATCATTAATTAATCAGTTCTTTCGATAAATTGCGATTTAAAAATACCAAATAAAAGAATTTGCAGTTTGTTTGTTAGTTTGAACGTGCTAATCTCAGAAACTACTAGTCCGATTTGAAAAATTCTTTCAGTGTTAGATAGATGGTTACTAGACGTTCCGCGCGGCTTCTCCCGCGTAAATTAGATATTTCACAGACAAATTAGTCCATAAAAAATAGCCTTTTATCCTTTACGTGGTCTACTTCTTATCTGTTCTAAATAACAGAAAAAAATCTCCAGTACTTCGTGAGATAAGCCCTTTCAAATAATTTCCCCCGTTTTTCCACATTTCCCTCTATTTCTTCGCTCCTATTAGTCTTAGCGTGATAAAATATAGCTTATAGCCTTTGTCAATAAATGGACTATATAATACTGAGAGAATTTATCAAATCAGACCAGGAGTTCCTGAGATTAGCGCGTTCAAATAAGCCCTTTCAAATATATTTCCTCCCGTTTTTTCCACATTTTCCTCTATTTCTTCGCTCCTATTAGTCTTAGCGTGATAAAGTCCTCGATGAATTGGCTATCTAACACTGGAAGATTTTTTTAAATCGGACCAGTAGTTCCTGAGATTAGCGCGATCAAACAAACAAACAAACTAACAAACTTCGCTTTATAATATTATAGTATTGACCTATAACCTACATCACTACAGAAAACAGTTTCTTGTCAAAATAGCAATTAGTTGAGTAGTTAGGTAGGGCCCCTAAGCAGTATTAGCCCAGGGCCCCCCAAATTCAAGATCCGCCCCTGGGTGTAAGTGTAACATAACTAACTATGGGGAAACTCGTGACGCTGGGGCGCTTGCCCATACAAAAGCAAAAATTAAAAGAAAAAAAATTGGTCTTTCACCGCTGCTACTTTCACAGTGAACTCTCTACAAGGAACACATCCTAAAGGTATATTATCACTTAGCTTTGTTACACCTTGTATATTAGATTTGTAGTCTCAGGCTTGCAACACAAATTTTACACCTTTTTACGTACTTATTATTTTGGTGTAACATGCAGAAATATTGCCTAATTTATTACCTTCTATGTTTTAGGATGACGGCATAATGGAAATACTGAAAGACACCAGTTTGTGTAAGTATACAGAAATAATTATATCAAAACTAGTTGATGCCCGAAACTCCGTTGCGACAAAATTCGTTCATCGCGCGAGAACTGTGTTTTAGGTAACATTTTCCGGGACTCAAATTATCCCCCTAGTCCATACCAAAATTTAACAAAAAGTTTCAGCGGTTTAAACGTAAAAAGTTAACAGACAGGCAGACATACTTTCGGATTTATAATAATATTTATGATATTGGTACTTATGGTTACGGTCTATGGATTTTCAAGGGTGTATAATGTATAATACATAAACATACGAATTTTACCTTTAAAAATAACAAACATAATAATAAAGGGCTAAAACACATAACCGGGTTGCGGCACCACAACGGCAAATTTGGCGGAATTATTTAGCTTTCTCTAATAAGTTTTATATGATTTTGCCGCCGATGTTATATAACTAGATTTGCCGTAAATTTTTTAATGCCGCAACGCGCTTATGGGCCAAAACACATAACCGCGTTGCGGCACCGCCCCGCCAAGATCGGCGGCAAAAACATTAAAAACTCATATAAAAAAACTAAACAATAAATCCGCTAATTTTGGCGTTGTGGTGCCGCAGCGCGGTTATGTGTTTCCATCTAATTGTTTTGGCCCTATACTAAATATTATAATAATATTTGACGCAGCGTCACGGGACGAATGCGCGCGCGCGGCGGCGGTGCTGCGGTGGACGCTGCGGCAGGCGCACCGCAACAACTGCAGTGGCGTTCAGTTAGCCCGCGATCTACTGGTAAATATAATATATTACAAATAAACGTTTAAATTCAATCATTTGGACATTACACTAAAGCTGATCGCACATTAGTCAGCACCATACGAGCAGTACGCGCATTGCTGCTGACAAAATTTAATGTGCATCACCTTTAGGCTTATGCTCAACTCACACTGGCGCAGTGTCGAAGCGACGCGCTGATTTTTTTTTCCACCTACAGCGTATTCATCAGTTGCATTGTTCTATAATTAATATAATATAATATAATATAATATAATATAATATAATATAATATAATATAATATAATATAATATAATATAATATAATATAATATAATATAATATAATATAATATAATATAATATAATATAATATAATATAATATAATATAATATAATATAATATAATATAATATAATATAATATAATATAATATAATATAATAGATAAAATACAAAATTTCTACCTAAAATACTTTACTAGTACCCATTTCTACATAGCAAAAGCATTTGACCGGATCTTTAACGGAACAGAAGATATAGAAGAATGGTTCACTACAGGACAGGTGATCCTTATACCGAAAACAGAGAATAACACAGATAACCCAAAGAACTGGCGCCCCATAGCTTGCTTACCTACAATGTACAAACTATTAACGTCCATAATAGCAGACAGATTATACCTATTTTGTGAACACAACAAAATTCTAGCAGTTGAACAACGCGGATGCAGGAGAGGTACCAGAGGATGCAAGGATCACCTAATGCTCAATAAAGCAATACTTGAAGATGCATATCACGCAAAGAAAAATTTAAGTATGTGTTGGATAGATTATCAGAAAGCCTTCGATAGTATATCCCACGAGTGGCTAATAAAACTACTTAGCCTTTATAAATGCCCGATTGCTGTCATAAGCTTTCTGAAGAAAGTAATGACAAACTGGAAAGTGGTTATGACAGCCCATGGAGAAAGAACAACAGTAGTTACAGACCCGATACAAATTAATTGCGGATTATTCCAAGGAGACTCACTCTCGCCCTTACTTTTCTGTCTAGCTATAAACCCGTTATCTCAAATTCTAAACAAATACACAAACAAAGGATACCAGCTCAAGGATAGCGCATACATAAATCACTTACTCTATATGGATGACCTGAAATTATACGCTAAAACTAAGAAAACTCTAGAAAGCCTAATACATACAGTAGAAATATTTACAAATGACATCGGAATGAAATTCGGACTAGAAAAATGCAATACACTACATATAATAGAAGGACGAAAATCCAGAAATCAAACAGAAGGGCAGGTGCTGTTAAGTGGAGAGGAATTCGCATACTTAAAAGACAACGAAACATACAAATATTTAGGTATCCATGAATCTGGAAAGCTAAATCATCAAGAACTACGGCATCAAATAACAAAAGAATACTTTAAAAGAACTAAGAAAATACTGAACACACACCTTAGCGCAAGAAATACGATGAAAGCAATAAATGCGTATGCAACTCCAGTACTACTCTATTCATTCGGCATAGTTAATTACAAAGATAGAGATATAAAAGCAATAGATACTAAAACAAGAAAATTATTAGCACTTAATAAGGCACACCAACAAAAAGCAGAAGTAGAAAGACTATATCTACCGACAGAGGAAGGAGGAAGAGGGTTATTAAATATAGAATCACTGTATAAAAGCCAAATTATTAAATATAAACAGCATCTAAATAATGCGCGTGATTACCTAATAAAAGCAGTTAATGATCATGATAAAAATATAAATAAATACTCAATAAATGTAAATGCAGAAGAATATGTAAGAGAAATAGGATTAAATGGAAGAGATAATGTAAATGAGACGGATATTAAAAAAGCTATATTAAAAAAGAAAATACATACCTGGAAGTCGAAACCCTTGCGCGCACAATTCCATAAACAAGTCCTAGAAAAGGAAAATATTGACAAAAATCTCTCGTTTAATTGGATCAAAAAACAAATGATATCCCCTAAACTAGAAGCTGCCATTTTTGCAATCCAGGACCAATCTATAATAACTAAACAGTTCGAACGAGATATACTAAAGAAAGAGGTAGATGGAAAATGCCGAATATGCTTTACCAAAGATGAAACAATCCAACACATAGTTTCAGGTTGCGAAAAATTAGCAGGAATACAGTACACACAAAGACACAACAATATCGTTCAATATATTTACTGGGCCCTAAGCAAAAAACACAATTTCAATACAGAGCAGTTATGGTGGAGAGATAAGCTCACGCAACCCCAAGTTAAAGAGAACGATACAGCCAAACTCATGTGGGAGATGCCAGTACAGACAGACGTACAAGTTATCCACAATAGACCGGATATAATATACATAGACAAGCAACAAAACATCACTTACCTGATAGATGTCACAATACCCACCGACTACAATATTGGCGCTAAAGAAATGGAAAAATTAACCAAGTACCATCTGCTGAAAAAAGAAATAACTAGACTCTGGAAAACCAAAGCCATCATCGTACCAATTGTAATAGGAGCAACAGGAATGGTCGCCAAGAGCATCCGTAGATACTGTGACACACTGGATGCTAAATTGGATCTAACCATAATGCAAAAACAAACAGCTATTTACACAAGTACAATTGTTTCAAAAGTTTTGGGAAGTAACATACTAACAGGCGAAGGCGAATCCGCAGTACCCCCTCCCTGAAGGTTTCGGGGCGGGACTGAGATGAATGCCAGCGAGAGCTGTGAGAAGCAAAACTTCACTCCGAATAATATAATATAATATAATATAATATAATATAATATAATATAATATAATATAATATAATATAATATAATATAATATAATATAATATAATATAATATAATATAATATAATAGAATAGATACTAAAACAAGAAAATTATTAGCACTTAATAAGGCACACCAACAAAAAGCAGAAGTAGAAAGACTATATCTACCGACAGAGGAAGGAGGAAGAGGGTTATTAAATATAGAATCACTGTATAAAAGCCAAATTATTAAATATAAACAGCATCTAAATAATGCGCGTGATTACCTAATAAAAGCAGTTAATGATCATGATAAAAATATAAATAAATACTCAATAAATGTAAATGCAGAAGAATATGTAAGAGAAATAGGATTAAATGGAAGAGATAATATAAATGAGACGGATATTAAAAAAGCTATATTAAAAAAGAAAATACATACCTGGAAGTCGAAACCCTTGCGCGCACAATTCCATAAACAAGTCCTAGAAAAGGAAAATATTGACAAAAATCTCTCGTTTAATTGGATCAAAAAACAAATGATATCCCCTACACTAGAAGCTGCTATTTTTGCAATCCAGGACCAATCTATAATAACTAAACAGTTCGAACGAGATATACTAAAGAAAGAGGTAGATGGAAAATGCCGAATATGCTTTACCAAAGATGAAACAATCCAACACATAGTTTCAGGTTGCGAAAAATTAGCAGGAATACAGTACACACAAAGACATAACAATATCGTTCAATATATTTACTGGGCCCTAAGCAAAAAACACAATTTCAATACAGAGCAGTTATGGTGGAGAGATAAGCTCACACAACCCCAAGTTAAAGAGAACGATACAGCCAAACTCATGTGGGAGATGCCAGTACAGACAGACGTACAAGTTATCCACAATAGACCGGATATAATATACATAGACAAGCAACAAAACATCACTTACCTGATAGATGTCACAATACCCACCGACTACAATATTGGCGCTAAAGAAATGGAAAAATTAACCAAGTACCATCTGCTGAAAAAAGAAATAACTAGACTCTGGAAAACCAAAGCCATCATCGTACCAATTGTAATAGGAGCAACAGGAATGGTCGCCAAGAGCATCCGTAGATACTGTGACACACTGGATGCTAAATTGGATCTAACCATAATGCAAAAACAAACAGCTATTTACACAAGTACAATTGTTTCAAAAGTTTTGGGAAGTAACATACTAACAGTCGAAGGCGAATCCGCAGTACCCTCTCCCTGAAGGTTTCGGGGCGGGACTGAGATGAATGCCAGCGAGAGCTGTGAGAAGCCAAACTTCACTCCGAATAATATAATATAATATAATATTATATAATATAAAAAAAAATCTGTGTTTACACAGCAGAAAGTAAGTACTTAAATAACAGAACAATAGTGATGAATATGCTGTAGGCGAAAATTTTATGACGCGTCGCGTCGCTTCGTTTTGCAAATAAAGGTGGAACCGTTCTAGTGCGGTGCGACCTGACTCGACACTTCACTTGCATAGAAGTCTATTCTATGCAAGTGAAGTGTCGAGTCAAGTCGCACCGCACTAGAACGGTTTTACAAACGCACGATCCTGTTCGGCACGGATCCGGAAACTTTACCGTGCGGTCACTGGCCAATGCCTAGCGCGGCGCGCGATGAAGTTTCCGAATCCGAGTCGAACTGCGCATTGTGAATCAGGTCCCTGACGCTTTAGAAACGCCTGACGTCAATTCTATGGAAGTGAAGTGTCGCGCCGCCGTGTCGTGTCGCATTAGAGCCTCTCCACACGGCGCGTTGCGTCAGCGTTGCGTCGACGCAGCGCTGCCGTTTGACGCATAGCCGGCCACACGGGCGCTGCGTCAACGCAGCATTATTACGAAGCAGTCTTAACGTCAACATCCCCTCCCGCTTCGTCTCGGGGGCTGCTGTCCGTCATGTGTTTGTTGAGCGCTGCTGTCACGACGCAGCGTACCGTGTGAACACCTTGGTTATTTGCATGTAAAACAACGCAACGGCAGCGCTGCTTCTGGCTGCGTCGACGCAACTCGCTGTGTGGACTGGCTCTTAGTGCGGTTCCGCCTTAAGAGGATTCCACACCGCCATTTTTCCCATAAAAACGCTGTCCCCTGTTTCCTCCCTGGATAATGCTAGTAGAGTTATAATTTTTTTCCTGAATATCTACGGCCACTAATACAATGTCCCTATGTTTTCCTTTTTTTCATAATTTAATTATTAAATAAGATATGAACGTTCAAAAACCCAAAAAAATGGCCAGATTTTCCACTGTGTTCAAACGTCCAGAAAACAGATTTGGATAGATTATACAAAAAAAGCAAAACATAGGAACACAGCTCAAGCCTTTTTTTAATCTTTAATGAAAAAAGTACTTAAATCGGTTAAGTTTTGGAGAAGGAATCAGGGGACAACGAATCGTTGATTTTCTGGATTTTCTGCAGTTGTCTCTATCGCGTTCTGCGGTATAGGCTTGAGGTAAGGGAGACAGCTATAGATATTACACGTACTTTTTTTTCATTTCTCTAGCTGCTGTGGTATCCTCTTAAATGTTTACTTTTATCGATACAAAGGTACTGGGAGTGCCGCGCGCGCATGCGGCCGCGCTGGCCGAGACCGCTGACAGCACGAGAGAGACCTACGAGGGACAAGTCAAGAGCGCCGGGTTCATGAGTAAGCTTAGAGACGAATTTTGCAACTCCAGAATATAAACCTAGGTATCCAAAAAATAAAATGGGGTCCTCTAAATTCTAATAAATGTTAAAAATTTCAATGGACTATTGAAATTTTTAACTATATTAGGTATCTACTCTTTACGTAACCCAATCAAATAAAGTTATAGGTCCGTTATCTGACTATATGAATGGAGCTCTAGATTTATGTAGGTATAGGCAGTATAACAGGGTAATGGGTATGGCCTATTTGCGGCAGCGTCCTATGGCGTCCTAGGCGGGGCGGCAGCATCCTAGGATGGGGGCAGAGTTCGTAACTATATAGGGACGGTAAAATTAAAGTGGCCTATACTCATAAAAAATATAAATCCGGCCCTGATTTAACTGATGGTTTTTTTTTATGAAATAAGGGGGCAAACGAGCAAACGGGTTACCTGATGGAAATCAACTTTCGTCGCCTATGGACACTCGCAGCATCAGAAGAGCTGCAGGTGCGTTGCCGGCCTTTTAATAGGGATTAGGGTAATAGGGGAGGGTAGGAAAGGGAATAGGGGAGGGTAGAGAAGGAAAAAGGGTAGGGGACTGGGCCTCCGGTAAACTAACTCACTCGGCGAAACACAGCGCAAGCGCTGTTTCACGTCGGTTTTCTGTGAGATCGTGGTATTTCTCCGGTCGAGCCGGCCCATTCGTGCCGAAGCATGGCTCTCCCACGTTCGTACATTGGTACATAATTAATAGATATTTTTATTTTTCAGTTAACAAATTAACCGATGCAACCGTGTCTGAAGGTCCGGAAGGCACCGTAGAAACGGTCAAACTCACCCTACATTCCGATGAAGTGTTCAGCGGAGAACAGAAGATGGCTGAACTGCTTATAGACAAAACTCAAGTAGGCACTCTACTGCAGGAACTGAAGAAAGCTAAGAAGATAATGGACGAACTCGATGTGCAATAAAACGTAACTAAAGTGTGTTGTTTGATTACCCTAAATTTATGATAATTTACCATTGTAAAACAAATAATAATAAAGTTCGGCTTAGATCACGATTCAAGTTTCATCTAAAAATACACAAAAAGTTAAGTACCAGGCATCTACTTGCATAGCTGGGCATTAACTTGTTAATCCGTTAATCGTTAATTAACGCAGTTAACATTTGGTTATGGATTAACTTTTAAGTTAACTTTTAAAAATATTAACGGACTCGTTAACTTCCGTTAATTATGCAGGAGTCTGTTAATCGTTAATCCAATGCCTACTATTTAATAATTTTGTTAGGTAGAATACAATAAATATAGAAGTATTTTGTTTTCTCCCTAACCTGTTAACTTCCAGAACCTAAACCAACAGGTTTTGTATACAGTACACTAACGCGAACGCAATGATATAAGTTATAACAAGGCCATATTGCACATATAATTAACGGATTAACGTTAACTTGCGTTAATTCGTCCGAAATGCAACGCTTTAACGTTTAACGAAGCTAACTATTTCTTTAACGGATTAACGAAGTTAACTATTTGATTAACGGTGCCCAGCTAATGTCTACTTGTCATTGGTTTTTTGCTTTAAAAAAAGATTGAGCTGTCAAATGTCAATGTCAGAAATGATAGAATATGTCAAAAAATTCAAAAGAGCTGTTTGTTGTGAATTTGTTTTTGTTTTATTATGCTGATTATAATTTAACTAATAATTGAATACATTTTAATAAATTAAGTTGTGGTCTCAAATAATGTGCAAAAATAAGTTGTAAAAATTGCTGGTATAGCAGCGGCTTGCTCGACTTTCAATTTACGAAGTTCGATAAAAGTTTTAATGAAATTAAAACTAAAATTAATGCGGGTAAACTTGACTGTGACTTATTTTAAACTTATTCAATAAGTTTTTGATCTCAAAATGTTATTGTTGAGCAAAATTTAGGAATGTATTTTCAATAATAAAGTAATAGTTGAGACCTAACCTCAAACTTTTCGATATAAGTTAAAGTTACATTTTTAACTTGTTATTTATAGGAATATGCATATTCTATGTACTATATGCAGCGATTTAATTAACCAGGCAGACAATATTCAAGTAACGAAGTGTGGTCATATATTTCATTATCAGTGTCTCATACAATGGATTGTAAGGTAAGTTCTAGTACCTTTAACTTGCCGGTAAAATTGAGTTTCTAATCATGAGATAAATGGTTTGTAGACTAACCCTTTACTCATTAAAAGATTTACATTGAGTTTACATACTATTTATTTAGCTACATACAATAATTTGTCCTTGTCTAATAAAACAGTACAACAGTTTAAGGATAAGGGCAAAACATAGTATCTGTATAGGTATTACTTACTTATTTACTTACTGCGGCGCAGCGACCCAAATTGAGTCTTGGCCTCTGACAGAAGCACATTCCATTTCTTCCGATCCTGTGCGACATCTTGTCATGATTCGGCTCATAACGCCTTCAGGTCTTTTTCTACCTCATCCCTTCAGCGGTATCTGGGACGGCCTACCGGTCGTTTGCCAGTCATTTGCCCCACATATGCATGTATAGGTATTAATACATAAAATTTTTATTATAAAGGGAAAAATATTTGCAGTGATAACAACAAACTAAATAATAATTGTATAAAAATTACAGATCAAAATCATGTCCCCAATGTCGCAACAAAGTCACAGAGAAATGTATGTTCCGGATGTACCCAACAATTTCCAACGAGAACACGGGAGACGATGTGACAACACTACAGTCTCGTCTGGATGATGCACAACTACAATTGAGACAGCAAAAAGCATCTTCCAAGGAGCTGGAGGAAAAAATTAACAGCTTAGATTTGGAATTAAAGAAAAATATGTAAGAATTTGTATTTTTAAAATAATAATAATATTTATGGATGCTTCACACCACGTCAGTCTGGCCCCGTGCTAAGTACCTGAAGGACTTGTGTTATGGGTACCAGACAACGGAAATAATTTTAAAACTTTTATATTATACATATATTTAAGATTTTTATTATATGATACATATATTTAATACACATCCATGAGTCTACGACCCAGGAACTTTGAAAACTTTTTGTTCCTTTGGTGGGATTCGAACCCGCGACCCCCAGGCTTGAGCTACCAACAGCCCACCAACTGAGCCACAGAGGTCGTCAAACGCTAATGGTTGTTTAATAGCATCAATATGACTTTAATTTTTAATAATTTTAAAATATTCAACAACCAATATGTATTGTTTATAAAAAAAAAACATTTTTTCTAGAGGAGTTTTAAAAGCTACAGAAAAGAAATTGGACAGTAAAGAAGCAGCAGTTACTTCTTTGAAAGAACAACTGGATTATGTTAAAATACAGAACAGAGAAACACAGAAGTTAAAAGAGGAAAATGAGAGTCTGAAGAAGAACATACAACTTTTGAATGGGTATGTGAATTAAGATTAAGTTTTTTTTTTATGAAATAAGGGGGCAAACAAGCAAACGGGTCACCTGATGGAAAGCAACTTCCGTCGCCCATGGACACTCGCAGCATCAGAAGAGCTGCAGGTGCGTGGCCAGCCTTTTAAGAGGGAATAGGGTAATAGGGGAGGGTAGGGATGGGAACGGAATTGGGGAGGGTAGGGAAGGGAATAGGGTAGGGGATTGGGCCTCCGGTAAACTCACTCACTCGGTGAAACACAGCGCTAGCGCTGTTTCACGCCGGTTTTCTGTGAGAACGTGGTATTTCTCCGGTCGAGCCGGCCCATTCGTGCCGAAGCATGGCTCTCCCACGTATACTATTATTATTGTAGTTATTGAACTATAGCTATATTATTGGATGTACCATCAAGGAAGTTGATTCCTATGCAATTAACAGACCAACGTTATTTGGTCGAATATGTCAATTCAATGTTAATTGTGATCTGTCAGCTGGGTTTGACGTAACGCAACCAAACTACTTAGGTCCCCAATTTGCATAGGAATCAACTTCTCTTATAGTACCATAGGTTTTGTGGTACATATAAAATTATGTGCTTAGATTGATACAAAATATGTTTAATGTAAGCAAAATGAGTGTGTTTGTAATGTTTTTGTTATTTAGTAATTTACTAAAATAAACGCAACTAATATTTTCTTTTACTGAATTTTACTGAATTTTTTTTCTTCAACAAGAATATATAAGTTATTGCAGTCAATATAATTTTTTAGATTACAGAAGGTCCTAAATGCGACCAGCTCTGAAGTGGAGCAGATGTTGGCGAGCTACTCTGACCTGAGGACAATTGCTACTTTTGCCACGGCACTAAAAAGGTAACATCATAATATTTATGCAATCTTTTATAGTTTACATTTTTTATTTGCTTCTGTTTAATATTTTACATTTGAAACCAATTTGCCCTGCATCAGTGTAGCTCTGTACCTATTACCATTGGTCTAGCGACCCATGCCGCCGCTGCTAGTAGTGGTGTAGAGCAAAATGAAACCTATAATCTAGATCATAAAGTGGCGTTTTATTTGAATTTTTGATGGTCGCGAGGATCGGAAAGTCACCCTAAGAAATGTTCTAATAGTTGATTTGATGATTGTTTTTTAATGATTTACAGGGCGCTCTGTGATTCAGAAAGTAAAAAGAACGAGTCGCGAGATCGTATACACGCGTTGAAACAGCAGCTCACTGCGGAGAAGAGTGGCGCTCTGGAGTTGCAGACAAAGTTGGGGTAAATACCATCGAACAAATCGATTCATAGGCAGTTGGCAGATCTACGTCATTTGGTCGGCCTATGTCAATTCAATGTTAGCTGTGATCGGTCGGATGGGTTTGACTTACCCCGCGATCCATTAAGCGTTAAAAACGAGCAAAAATCTCAAAATGCTTCCTATTTTGAGCGTTTTGATCGTTTTTAACGCTTAATAGAAGGCGGGTTAACGCGACCAAATTACTTAGTTCCACCATCTACCTATGTATCAATTTCTCTGGTCGTACAATGACAGTCCCTGATTTTGATGTTTGGTATGAGGATAGTAGATTGTAGGGTACTTAGTTATAATTCCGGGAAATTGGAGGGTTTCCGCATGTGAACAAAGTTTAGGTCAACATCTAGTCTTGTTCTAAATATAAAGGTTGTAAATAGTAAAGAAGTATGTTATAGGACATTGAATAAACATTATTCTTGAATAAGTACCTTCAAATTTTATTATTCTATATTTCAGGCAACTTGAAGAGAAATTTAATACCTTAGAACGTAAATACGAGTGTCTAAAGAACAAGAGGAAAGCCGTGGAGGCATTAGACATGTCGGTGGATGAATGTGAACCGAACAAATTGAGAAAATCGTCCGAACTGGACCTTAGTACAACTTATATTGATGACTACGAGAGCCCTGTAAGATATTACGATTATTACTTTACTAGCATTAAGATCACTATAGGTCTACCAGGATCGAATGGCAGATTTCCAAAAAATATCCTTCTACATTGGATAAATTTTATATTTGCTTGTTTCACACACAGAATCAGCCGCTATAAGGAAAAAAAAGGATCAAAATGTTTTATTCCAATTATACGTCGGTATTGCTAGAGTCAATTACTTTTCTCACTTTTTACCATCAGATCCTGGTAGACCTATGCACTTGAAAGTTATTCAACAATCACATTTTGATTAGGAAAATTCCATTTTAAAATATTGTAATTAGAATTATTGTCTACTGTACTTTAATATTTTGTGTGTTACTTACTTGTGCTACTTATTGCACTGAAATAAATAAAAATTTATTACTTAACCATTTTACATTATTTTCAGGCTCCTGCAAAAGAAAACCTAAACACGGCAATTAGATTAAGTGAAGACAACACTAGTTTTGTAAGTAGACCATTATGTTTACCGTTACGTTATTATCGTATTTTTTTTATAAAATTAGGAGGCAAACGAGCAAACAGGTCACCTGATGGTAAGCAACTACCATCGCCTATGGACACTCGCAACATCAGATAAGTTGCAGGTGCGTTGCCTGCCTTTTAAGAGAGAATACGCTCTCTTCATGAAGGTTTGCAGGTCGTATTAATTGGGAAATACTACTGGCGACAGTTCGTTCTAGAGTTTTACTGTTTTGTTACAATTTCTCCAATGGTACGGCCTACATGATTGACGACCTCCGTGGCTCAGTAAGTATTAAATATATTTCCGTTGTCTGGTACCCGTAACACAAGTCCTTTAGGTACTTAGCACGGGGCCAGACTGACTTGGTGTGAAGCGTCCATAGATATAAAATAATAATTATGATTATTGATGACTTTCAGAACACTCTAGTAACCGGTATAGAGGACTCGGACTCGCCTTACCTGCGGCTGCGGCACAGCGGCCTCGCGCTCGCGGCGTTGCAGCGGCGACCGCAGCACGCGCTTGGTGCTATGCTCAAGGTTGTGAGATATAAATCCTTAGGGGGATATTAGATTATCATATATATTGGATCCGAGATCATTGAGTCAATGATATTGGATAATGTAATATAGACATATGATTCATTTCTTCCTTGATCATAGATTTTTGACATTTTCTGAGAGATTGGATCCAATACGGTCATAGAAATAGGTGTTGCCAGTTATTTAATATAAAAAAGAGTTTTTAATTTCTTGTTCGTTAAATATGTTTCAAATAATGTAATGTAATTATTTTTCTAATTATATACTTGGATAATCTTGCTGAAATAACAAAAAACAAGCCATATTAAAAATGACGATGTCTTTTGACAAATCGAATTCTCTGAGATCTAGTAACCCTGACGTCAATACCTGTCAGCGTTAGTGCTCTCCATTGGCTATTGAAACCACATATGACGTAAAATAGGATCAATGAAATATGATAATGTTATATGTAGATATGATCAAATGATCATATATATTGGATCCTATATATGATCATAGAAATGATCCAATATAAATGATAATGTAATACCCCCCTTAGGGGCCTATCCACATGTCCACGTCACGACGTCGTCAACGTGGAACGGTGCGGTAACGTGGCACTGTACGACGTCGTGACGTGCATTTTCACGTTACGTTGACGTAAATTTGCACGTCGCGACAACGTACCGTGCCACGTTACCGCACCGTTCCGCGTTGACGACGTCGTGACGTGGGGGTGTGGACAGGCCATAAGTGCCCTGTAAATGTATGTATGTAAAAAAAAAAAAAACTCCACAGCCGAATATAATTATAACCTCCTCCTTTTTGGAAGTCGGTTAAAAACAGCGCTGCCGTGTGGACTGGCTCTTACCTGCATGCGGACCAGATTTGTGCGCGGCCGATGACACGCATGATAGGAGCGCCCTAATGGTGGTATTTATATAGATAAATACCACCCGCACCAAGGTGCTCCTGTCATAGACCTCCTCCTGTCCTGACTATAGAGTTGTGTTTAGCCCAGCTAGATTGTCCTCGCTTCTCGGTCGCGCACGTCCGACAACTGTCTATAAATAATTTTATTGGACTGTATAATATGTCACAAATGAAACGGCTAAGACAGGGGTCACCAAATGGCGGACCGGAGTCCGCATCCGGACCGCCGACCCATTGTGTGCGGACCAAGTATGTTGGAAGATGAAATTCGATAAAAATAAATTTAGGTGTCGACTAACTTATGAACATCTCCAGGATTTAATGTCAAAAGCTTGCACCAATTTCACTCCAAACAAGCAACGAAAAAATGACACTCTTCTCATTGATATGTAAATATATACCTTTGTAATTTACGTAATTACATTTTTTTATGTGCGGACCGTGAAGGTCATTTCATTTCTTAAAATGTACCGCGAGCGAAACTAATTAATGACCCCTGGGCTAAAAGATATAAAGCCTTTCAGAAAATGTTTAGTAATGTGTTTCGCCGAGCTAGGGCTTGTTTCATAAAAAGTTACGATGCTCTTTAACAGGATGGGGGGTCGAATTGAACCTCCCATTTAGTCTACTGCATGTCGAATTCACAACAAAAAATGTACTTAACAACTAACAATCAATATATCATTTTTTAATTTTTATTTCATACTAAAAGTCAAATCAAAATATACATTTTCATTTCAGCCCTCCGAATTAGCAGTGCTGAACTCCGCAAAGAGTACACAAATGAAACCCAGGTCCAAAATGAAGTACAGCATATTTGAACAGAAGGAAAAGCCGCCCATAACCCTCTCAGAGAACGACACAAGTCTGACAGAGATGAACATATCATACGACGGGCTCGGGGGTCACTCTAAACTGGACGAGTTTCCTGTACCGAACAACCGACCAGCTCTAAAGAGCTACATGCCAAAACTGACTACTAGACACAAGTTGAAAAGACCTACCCCGGTCAATAATCACGACATCGGAAAAATGATGGAAAAGCTACAGGATAAGCTAAAATGAAGACTGAAATAAGAATTTATAGTTTTATCTTCTTAAGTTAAGATACTCTCATGTTCTTTATTTTAATTCATTTTGATATTAATGTAAACAAAGCCCTGTACGAAGTCGAAATTTCGATGCTTATGGTTGGTTTAAAATTTTTTGTTTACAGCTAATCTGAGCCCCGACGAAACAGAATGTTTTTCTTTTCTTATAAATGTGCCATTGTTGTAATCATTTCATCACAAATCTGCTGGACAGTGTAAACCTACCTTTATTACCAGTGACTATATAAATTATCTTTATACCCAATTTACTAATGTTTTTTTTAAATAATTAATATATGCTTTAGGCGCTAGGTTCAATAACTGTAGCTTCTAACAATAATAAAAATTAGATAATAATAATTTATTACTAATATCACAATTCACAAGTGGTTTGCCTTAAGATTTCTAAAGTATTTTTTTAATTAAATTATAAACTTTGTAAGATTTATTATATTATGATAAAGTTATAATAATATTATGATGTGCTTGGAAGACACAAATCATTGTTACGTTAAGTAAATTAATGAATTCAAACAGTTTTTAATTTTATACCTCTTTTGGGGGGAAAGAAAACAAAATATTTCAACAGCTGTTGCAAATCATCGACTCTAAGGCAAAATATATGCCGCGCCGCCGTCTACTGAGAATGAAAATATTATTTTACCTAGTTTTTATTCAGAGTATTTTTTTACAAAAAATTTCCGACCGTGCCTAAAAAGCCACTATATGACATAATAATTATGCTATAGCCTGTATCGTTTTGCTGTACGCCAGCACGAAGCATTGGCAGCATGGGTCGCTACACCAATGTGGATAGATAGAAAACCTTTAGCCTAGGACCTAACACCTAGGTCATAAAGTTGCATTTTATCGGCCTCAAATAATCTCGTTCTCGGTGGAGAAACAGCCTATAAGGTCTAAGAGGAATTTTACCTCGATTCTATAAAGCTAATCATACGGAAAATGTTGGGACAAGTGACGAACAACTACATACAATCCTATGGCAACATTCAAGATGCTTGCTATTTTACGACAATATGTTGTAAGTATTTCTTGATTTTTAATAATAATATTGTATTCCTTATGTAAGCCATACATGCTACGGTCTACCGGAGAGGCCACCTGTGCAGGTATGCCTGCGCAGGTGTCACTCAAAAAGTCAAAACTGGAAAGAATTATTGATTTTCGATTTTGCGCCGGTCGCCTGTGGGCTGTGCAGTACAAAAAACAGCCTGCCTAGCATACGCCAACGAGATATCTCACTCTCGAGATAATTAAAAAGTTGACATTATGAGACGTTTAGTTTCTAATAAAAACTAAACGTCTCATAATGTCAAAATCTCGACATTAACTCGACAAAACTCTATAAAAATGTGTTATTTCAATGATAGATCTACGCGAGAAAAAATGTTTATCGTGCTAGAGATGAAGATACAAACCATCAAACATCGAGAAAACATGTAGAGTGAGATATCTCGTTGGCGTATGCTAGGCAGGCAGGTCTATTCCCGCACACATTCCAGTCTACCTGCGCAGGCATACCTGCACACTAGGTGGACCTCTCCGGTAGACCGTAGCGTGTATGGCTGCCATTAAATTTTTCATTCAGAAAGGCCAGTTCCTTTTTTTTTACCATTGTTATGTGGCAAATCTTTCATATATTATTGGCAAATTGCCATGCAAAGTGACATTTCGCATGACGTCAGCCGTCAAAACTCAAATGACGTTTCATCGCATTCAACAGCTGTGAAAATGTCGTCTGCGGTCTGCCTGTTGGAATTATTTATAAAATCTTTCTATTTATAAACATTACTGAAAATAAGAAAGACAGGACAAACGTGGTATCCAGTAGACTTTGATAATAATACGTAACGTTACTGTGAAGTGACAGTGTAACAATAACTATGATGTTTACATTTTAACGTTGAAGCATTATAATAAAAATTGCAATCGAATTATAAGTTCTTGTATGAATGCTAGTAAATATTCAGTATGCATAACGTGACTACGTAATTCAGCGATAAGCTTATAAGTTTTGGTTATGTGTTATGTCTTAAAATTATGATACGTTGAAAAAGTGCGATAGTAAAAATGCCAGGAAAAATAAAGGTTAAAGTGTTAGCTGGGCGAAACCTGCCGGTTATGGATAGAGCTAGCGACACCACGGATGCATTTGTCGAGATAAAATTTGGCGGCATAACGCACAAGACTGATGTCTGTCGGAAATCGCTGAATCCACATTGGAATAGCACAGAGTGGTATAGATTTGAGGTAAGTTCCTGGTTACCATACATAAGTACCATTTACCTGCCTTTATGCCCTATTGAAAATGGTTCGGTACATAGAAGTGTTGACATTCTGTCAACAATTTTATAGAAAGAACTAAGGAGACTAATTAGAAAATATTGTTCTTACAATTATTCAGGATTTCTATTCCTGTGCTGACATAAGTAAAAATATCTAGTGAGCAATAATTGTCCTTGCCAACTGTAAGATTTGTTCAGATAAACAATATGTCTCACCCATAAAGTTAATATACCTAGCGGAATAGAGCAACAATCTCGAGCTGTCAAGCGAAACCAAAATTGGTTTTCATCTGTGTGAAAAATATGTGTATGTATACACTTACACAATCATGATTGAACATGAATACTATGAGATTAAATTGTCAACGTGCGGCACGTGCCGACTGGTCGTCAAAAAAAGAGTGCTGCTGTCATGTATCACACGTCTCTTTTTACCACGCAGTGTTACTGATAGTGACATCTCTCTTACTCAGGTCTTTGTTTCTCTATTCTGCTAGGTATATTAACTTTATGGTCTCACCAAAACAATCTTGGAAATCAAAAAGTAAACTAAAACTTAAAAAAAAAAAGTTTATATAGTCTAACTTTTTGTTACTCTAATCAAAGCTGATTTTTTGTGCTCATTATGTTAATTGATTTCATTGAATATTTATGTTATCATTGAATATTTCCAAACTGTCAGTGTACAGATAACATTAAACATTAATGATAAGATTGTCAATATTACATAAGTTTGAGGCATAGAATTTCAGAAACAAATCATAATATGTTTTTATTAAAAATATTGTAGGCCTTTTACTGAATTATTATCTTAAAAGATAACTACAATATTATTTTATAAAATGACTGATGGTTTTGTCAATGCAGTCATCCTTAATAAATGATTAAATTATATTGACAATAATATTGTGAATGTAAAAGTGTCTCAGTCCACTCTTCCCGCTTAAATCCCAAAATATTGATAAAAGAGATACTTCAAGTCCCAAGGAAATAGAATATAAAATCATATTATTATAATGATTCTGCAAAATTTTATGACAAGACAAAGAGGAGTTAAAGAAATTAGCCTAAAAAGATTATGGTAACAAATTATTTATTTAATCCTTCGATCATGGAAAACCCAGACACAATAAATCTATTGTTATCGCGGCCGCATGTGGCCGCTTGGGAGTTGAAGCATTAAATAGGTGAATTTTAACAACAGGAATATAATATAATAATACATAAACATACATACTTCATAAAAAAGCATAGGGTGGGGAAGGAGCCAGGCAGTCACAAAATATATTTTTTCACCAGGGGGGTTGCAAATAAGGTTAAAAAACACTGCTCTAATGAAACATAATATACGATGGACAATGTTGATGGTGAGGAATTTTAGAAGGAAAATTTAAGACCCGTTATAAGCAAAGACTATTTGTACTAAACATCCAGTTGTAAATAGCGGCAGGGAATTTCTCATAACCCAAAAGCCAGCGACATTACCTACCTAGCCCTTGAATCGAAAAAATTGAGCTTTATACTTTATTGATGGTTAGGTACACCTTAAGAACTGGATACCTCCTAAAGTAACCACGACTGAAACTAAATAGTTGCTGGTCGATCTTGCCTCTATAGAAGTCATATTATATGTATAGAAGGCAAACTTTCAGCTTAATTAAGAAATGAGTCTTACTGTCGCTGGCTCCTGAGTTATCAAATCTGTCATCATTTAGCGTTAAACGCGTCCTATTTCGGTGTCCGTCTGACGGCCGTCTGTGGTCAAACGTCATTTACGCTACGGCTTACGAGTAGGTACGCGTTATCATAATGTTTTTGTTTGCGTCCTTGACGTATTTAGATGCGGAACGCGCAATACGGAACCGTACAGGGTGACTTTTATTTAGTCAATCCACTGTAGGGAATTTTTAACAAAATATGACATGTTACCATTTTCGTCATCTGACGCTTAACCACATTAGGGAATTAATCTTGCCAATTCCGCTGATATACATATATACGGTACTACTCTTGTACTATCAGAGATGTTGATTCATTGACAGATGGAAGATCTACATAATTTGGTCGCGTTATGTAAAACCAAACATAGGCTATAGATAACGAATTAACAATAAATTGATGCTGCAGGCAACTCCAAAAACAGGAGGCATACGCCAAAAAAATAAAATGGATTGACATAACGACCAAATGAACATCTACAGTCCACCCTCTGCTCGTGAATCAATTGTTTCGATGGTACATCTATCTTAGGGATTCCTAACCTTTTCATATTTACTTTTATGTTTTGTTTTCTTGATAAAGTCTTGTCCCATCCAGGTGGATGAATCGGAACTCCAGGATGAGCCGCTCCAGCTGCGTCTGATGGATCACGACACGTATTCAGCCAACGATGCCATCGGCAAGGTGGTGATCAGCCTCGCGCCGCTACTGACGCGGGAGGCTGGCTGCGCGAGTACTGGGGCTGCGGGAGGTGAGACATGAATGAAATACAACCTGAAGGGCCCACACATTAACAGTTCGCCGGCAGGCCGTCGCCTGACAGTTATGGGTGAAGCCAAACGAGCGTAATTTGTGAGTAGTGTGTCGCAGAATTTCGGGTGGCAGAAATTCTGCATTCAGTTTCATACATCTCTGGTGGAAACGCAGCCTTACGGGCTACCCACTAAACTCCTTGGAAAATACTGAGTTGCGGGCACGATAAAACCCACCGCCGCTCTTTTAAGCCAAACCAAACTTATCGATGTCACGACTCAGTCCATTTCTTTGGCTATAATACGGTTACAAAATTTATTTAGTGGAAAAGTGGGTAATGAAGTTTATGCTCCAGGAGCGGTGCTGTCGGGCTGGCTCCCAGTGTTCGACACGCTGCACGGCATCCGCGGAGAGCTGCACGTGGTGGTCAAGCTGGAGCTGTTCTCCGACTTCAACAAGTACAAGACCTCCAGCGTGGGCGTGCAGTTCTTCCACTGTGAGTGAGGCAGGTGTAGCGCGGCAGCCGCGAGTGTGAGCAGGACGACAGGCTTCATGGCTGGTGCGCTGTAATGTGGGCGCGCAGGTCTTCAACGTAAGCGAGCGAAACATGTGTAGCGCGGTGGCCGCGAGTGCGAGCGAGACATGATTTCTGCGACGAATGTTATTGAGTAAGAAAGGGAGTATAAGTAGGATCCAGAAGCAAAGGCAAAGGATATGTCTTATTCATTTCTGCATTTATAAATATAATACAGCCGAGAAAATAATTTTCGCATCTTAATGTCATGCAATAATAGTCTGATCGTGATCATGGATGTATCATCTTTGCAGACAGGACGTGTCCTGTCTGCAAAGAGATCCATGCGTCGGATTTGCCTCGGTCCTGCGTCTGATCTCTCGCCAGTCGTGTCATTCGTCATGTAGTGCTCATGTGTGCTGCGCTCACATAGCTACATCTACAGTGTACACTAATATTATAAAGAGGAAAGATTTGATTTTTTGTTTGTTTGTTTGAATTGAATAGGCTCCGAAACTACTGGACCGATTTGAAAAATTATTTCACCATTCGGAAGCTACATTATCCATGAGTAACGTTGGCTAAATTTTATTCTGGAAAATAATAGGGCTCCGTAACATATTTGGGTTTTTCGGACACAAGGTGTAAAAAATCAACCAGAAAAGTTACTTATTTTGCGTACGCTGCCTTAACTAACCTAACCTAACCTAACCTAAAGAGGAAAGATTTAATTGTTTGTTTGTCTTGAATAGGCTCCGAAATTACTGGACCGATTTGAAACATTCTTTTACCATTGGAATCCTACATTAATTCTGCTGAACATAGGCTAAATTTTATTTTGGAAAAAATGGGGTTCCGTAAGATATTTGGGATTTTCAGACGCAAGGTGTAAAAAATCAACCAGAAATGTTACTTTTTTCGCGTACGCTGCCTAAACTATAAAAGATAGAACCATAAAATGTTCTAAGTAATTGTAGATCTTTTAAATATCTACAAAAAAGTCCGCGACACACTATACCTATCTATGTTGAGAGGCACAATAACCATTTTTTTAATTAAAAAATCTTGAAATGTTTTTGGACTACATTTAAATGCCTTTATTTTACTCATGGCATTAATTCTTATCAAAATAAATTATTTCATTACTAAGTACAGTTAATGTAGATAATATTTGGTATTTGAATGATTAAAATTGGACGTTTGGTTTTAATGTTATGGCGAAATTAAAATATTACGATTTCTGCTGCACGTTGCGAATTGGGCGTCGTCAAAGCGCGCCGCGCGGGTGTGCTCGCCCGGAGAGTCCACGTAAATATTAATTATTATTACCTCGATCATGGGCATCGCAGACACAATAGATTTATAATATACTTAATAGTTATGCGACAGCCCGGTGCCGCTTCATAGATGGGATAATATTATAGTGCTTCATTAATTCATTACGTTTTGAATGACTATTATTTTTGATTGCTATTATAATTAATTTCTATAACTATAAATCTCCAATAGCGGCAGCCGGCTGCCAGCATAACAATTATTGAAGATCTATTGTGTCTGCGATATCCACGATGTCTGCGATACCCACGATGCCGATGGAAGTATAATTAGGTCAGACTTTCAAATTAGTAGGTATCGATCTACGAAAATAATGTTTTACTCATGGTCAACTATACGTTGGCCTATCCCGAGTTGGAGCTGCTGATAATAAATTTATTTTGCTGCCACAAAATAAAACAACATCAAATATCGTTTACAGGGAAGCTTTAACCCAGTTTTAATGGAATCTTTTACGCATGTATGATGTAGGTAAGCATAAAATAATAAAGCATAAAACTACAAAAAAAAAAACATAAAATACTTTAAACAAAAAAAAAATACATTTAGAAATTCCAAAATAGTATAAATAATAGTATCTATCTTCTGTAGGTAAGGATAAAATAATCAAACATAACACTTAAAATATAAAAAAATACAGTAAAAATGTGTATAATAATTATAATATAGTAGTTACAGGCTAAATAGTGTAAACCATTTTTTGTTCTGCTTAACATAAAGATTGACTAAGAAATAAAGATTGAAAAAAAATTATTTAAAAATCAATGTCCACCCGTGCGAAGCCGGGGCGGGCCGCTAGTTTACTATAAAATTACTCCCTGGTAGATGGTCTGGTCTCAATGAAACGAACTTTTCTAGAATAAAAGTTGACCATGCCCCATTATGACAGTCTACCTTCTCATCAGGTCCAATGATCCCCCCGGGTTACCAGGCGACCGCTATCCACGGGTTCGTTGAAGAGCTGGTGGTAAACGACGATCCTGAGTACCAGTGGATAGACAAGATCCGCACCCCGCGAGCATCCAACGAGGCCCGACAGGTCGCCTTCATTAAGCTCAGTAACCAGGTTAGTAATAGACGAACTATGTTAATTTCAACTCAAATCTCTTGACCAGGAGGTCGTGGTTTCGATCACCGCATTGGAAACATGATGAATGATGTATTTTCAGGTGCAGCGGCTAGTGGGTCTGAAGGCAGCAGAGTTGGGAGCTAACGCGGTGGTGGGCTACCAACAGGACTTTGACCTTGAAGGGGAAGCGGGCGTCGTCGCGAGAGCTATAGGTATGGTAAATAAATATGCATAATAAAAACTTCAAGTTACTTAACCAGGCACTCAGTCATATTGGAACGAAGTTCCTTATCGCGCGTAACGCGTTTCGAAAGGAGGCTAGACGGAACGATGACCTTGACACTTTTTAGTACTTACCTACGAAGTAGGGGTAGATGGCGTTGATAATAATATATTGAGTGGTACTTAGTATTCCTGTGCGTCAACTAGATGGTGTTTTTTGAGAATAAACAGCGACATGTATCGGACGCTTAAATAAATTTTATTAAAATTCCACAAAAGTGCCGTTTTTAGTATTCCTGGGCGTCAATAGATGGCGTTTTATTATAACGTCGTTCCATCCGGGTGTCTCTTGACACCACTCAAGTTTTTTATTCCATTGTTTTGCAAAGCCAAAAAGTGGGATTAAATATATCGTATACAAAAGTATTACAAGCGCCATGATAATAAGGATTTCCGATATTCCAATTGCAGCTAGAGAGCAGACAGACAGCTAATTCACACAGCTGTCTGTAGCGCGTACCTTAAGCCAAATATCTGATATTTTTTATTTCAAACTTAACTATTGAAACTCATTCATATGTGTGATGTTATTATTTCCTAAAGCCTTCCTGATATTAGCTTGCTGGGCCTTGTTCAAACAAATTCTTAAGCTTTATAATATTAGTATAGTCTAATATATAAAAATAAGTTGGGTTTTCCTTCCTGACTCCAGAACGCACGAACCGATTTCCACGATTTTATATTCGTTGGAAAGGTCTCGGGCTCTGTAAGGTCTATAGAAAAAAAATATCAGAAAAAACTTCAAGAGAAAAGCAGGAAAACAGGGAAAATCATTTTATGGCAAAACAACATTTGCCGGGACAGCTAGTATAATATAAATAGAATAAACGTTTCTATTTGTGTATGAATCAGGCACAGCAGTCAGCATCAAGCCGCTGCCCAATCCGCAACCGAACAATCTTCCCCCGTGCACACAACAGTGAGTTTTTTTAACCTTTTTACCTATGTAAGATTATATAAAATCTAGATAATGGTCAGTCCTTTTCGTAATTTAAAATGTATCTTATATTAATTATTAGGTATTATTTTAATTTTTTATTTAAATCTTTGCAAATGAATACCAGAGGTAATATATTATGTTTATGATTAATAAAACACGCATTAAACCTCTACCTCTAGAGAAGCACAAATGTTCTTTGAGTATAGGTCTAAATGTTATTTGAATTTTAATATATTTAAAGGAATTTTCTGTACAAAACACTTATTATGAATGTTTGCATGGTTTGTTGTTGACTAAAATCACTTAAAACATCAGACAATTGAAAAAGTATTTAGACATTTTGGCGACGGACGAAGAGAGTGTCACAGATTTAAACCAATACTACCAAACCCATCAGGAGGAGCTGGTTAAAATTGTCGGCATTCTCAACCCAAAAGACCCATCACTCTTGGACGAACCGGACGGTGGTGATGATGATGAAAAAAGCTTCGAGTCTCTCATACAACCGACAGGTTTCACAGAAGCTCCCAAACCGTATACTGGAGGACGATCTATTTACCAAGACGAGTACATCTCGCAGAAAAGTCTGAAACATCTGTCAGAAGATCAAGACGACCTTGACAGGCTGTTGAAACGAACGGCAACAACGAATTCCATAGGCCCGTTGACTAGACTGAAGAAATTAAAGGGAAGCATGTTTCGAAGAAGACGTAGAGATTCTCAAAAAAGCGAGAAACAAGATGACGAAATATCCCTAAGATCGACATCCTCTGATACATCGCGTATTTCACTTAATGACATTAAAAAAGAAATGAGACGATTCAAACGTATAAAAGTACCAAAACTGGCAAAAATAGAAGGTGAAGAAGAGGAGGGAATTGGTATGGCGTCTATTTTAGCGAGATCGGTCATACACGCTCATACAAGTCTGGCTTGTATTTCCGAAGCACAAGATTCCGAAGCTTCACCAGATTCTACTCTGAGAAAAACAAGCGAATCTGAACCTACGGTTAACGTTGCAGAAGAGCAAAAGAAAATGCACGTGGAAGATGTTATTAACGATATCAATAAAAGAAAAACACCAGAAGGACACTGCAGCTCCTTAGACAATATTAAAAGTGATGAAATGCCCATTGAGCCCCAAAGAAAAAAATCCGAATCATGTCCCACGAGTCCAATAGTTGAAAGAAGTGATAACTTATTAAAACTGCCCGGAGACATTGGATACTTTGGATCAATTTCATCTGCTCTTTCCGCAGAAAGTTCCGAAATATATACCACGTCTGATGAAGATGAAGACGACAGTTCGGATATGAAAAGTAATTGTGAACAGTCAATGGAGACTACCAGTTCTCTTGTCAGTTCTGTTTTGAGACATGATGTTGATCCTAATTTCATAGCTCAGATGGAGCAAAAGCTAACTGATCTAGAACTTGCTTCACATGTTCAGAGCGATACTAAAACTGAAGCGAAAGAAGAATCAAAACCAAATTTAAAAGAAACAAAAGACGACGCCGAAGTAAAAGACCTAATTGAAAAGAAGGATGACAAATCTAATTTACAATCAGATAATAAAATTAATAGCCAGGAAAACCGTGAAGTATCCTCAACTGCTCCTAAGGATGATGAAAAGTTCGTACCAGCAAAGTACAATTTTAATTTTCCTAGCATTTTTGTACATAAAAATCTGCAAACCACCTTAAGCGCCCCGTCATCTCCAGTAGAAAGAAAAAGCTTTGTTTACCGCTCCTCGAAACGCATCAAGAAGCAGCTGTCGAAAATTTCCAAAAGCCGCATGGTCAAAAGCTTGTCGCATTACTCCCTTTTGCCCAAAAAAAAGCACGAGGACCCGAAAACTGCAATGAGCCAACCCGGGTCGAGCTCCGATGTCACATCTAAGGCACCCAGTGACACAGTTTTAGGCTATCCTTTTCTGTCTTACACAGATTTGCTTTCGTTAGACAAGGAGCAGCCTCCCGAACGTTTACATAAAAGCGACGAATTAGAAACCTGTAAAGTATCCATGTACATCGGTTCCCAGCCCGAATCTCGAGCATCTTTTAGCGGCCCATCTGATAGAGATCATAACCATTTACAAAAACCAAAACCTTTACTGCATCACATGAAAGAGAAGCCCGAAGTCAAACCAGCGAGTCTCACTCATACTGCAATGGAAGTTATTTTAATCGATAAAGTCCAGTCGCTATTGATACCGACCAGCCCAGATATTAATGCAGAAAACCAAAAATTCTTCGACAAAGTCAACATTGAATTAGAAAAAATAGAAAATGCTGAGTCCGATAAAAATAAAACTATCAAATTAGATAAGAATAAAAATAGCGATGATAAAGACAAGAGGGAATCGATAAAAAACAAAAAAGGAAGAAAGAAAGAAAAGACATTAGTCAGACAGGACAGCATAAGATCAGAAGAGACCAAAATGTCTAAAAACATCAAAACTAATCTAGTCATTCCGAGCAAATTAACAAACCAGCCGATGTTGCAACATTTCCACCCCATTAGTGCCCATCTAGAGACCATACATTCGCTGTCGCCCAGTCTAGACAGGGGTGATAGCCTAGATACTAACGCTAGCGTGTGTGGTAACTCGCATGCAGTGTGTGATGTTGACAGGAGCGAGCGAGAGCGCGATAAGTGTGACAAGGACAAGGGATCGCCGAAGCACGCGAGGCACGAGTCGTTTGGCGGACGAGAAGTGGGCAGTTCCAACGCTCAGAACGTGTCGCTCAATTCTTCGTCCACGCCGCTCGGTATACACAGAAGATCTTCGGATTCCGACCTCAGTGTTACACCTAAAGGTTTGTTTACTTTATGCTCAGATATAGTTCTATACCTCTTTGCTCCTTCGTAATTTTTTCGTGCCAATTATAGTTACAATTTCGATTAACATGAAGTTTGAAATATGACTATAATACAATTAACCAATTCAATGGTTTTTGGTTCCTCCTACATTCTATTAGCTCTTGACACAAGTATATCACAAACGGTGCAATCTGGCCTTGTACCATGAAACTGTTTTGAGACTCAAACAATCAGATGACAATGCTGCGTCCTACTCTAACAAACGTGAAATGATGGTGTTAGAGCAGGACGCGGCATTCTCGTCCGATTGTTTGAGTCTCAAAACAGTTTCGTAGTAGGCCTACAGGAGCGTTCGGCTCAACGACATTGATTTAGATTTTTTAATCTAGTCCATCCGCATCCAGGTGGATCCCAGAACGCGTCGGTCGGCAACATAGGCGGTGGCGCGATTCTCCGACCCTCCATGAACAGCAACAACCTGGATATGCTGGAGTACCCCTTCCTCACCATGACAGAGTTCCCGCCGGGTTTCATCGTGCATATCGGTATGTTCTTTTCTGGTAGACTAGTAGACTTTCTGAAGCTTACTGCTCAAGTAAAAAAGTAGATAGAAAAAAAGGATTTTATATCAGAAATTAATTACCGCTGCATTGATACGCAGATATTGTGATCAAATCAAATCATTTATTTCGGGCATCAGAGGCCCATATAACAAATGTCAAATACCTTAAATCTAACATACATATTTTATATATTATACTAAAAACGAACACTGTCACGTTTTGCCGGCGACGTGACTCGCTTCGTTCCGAAGTCTATCGGAGGTTCCGACCTTCTTAGCTATAATTTTTTTCAAAACGCCTAATCGTTACCTATACTTTTACGACATCAATTCAGGCCTGGCGAGATCGTCAATGGCGAATCTCTTTGACGTACCCGTAGGTTGCTTATAGTCTATCACCCTCACATGTTATTTCTGTCTCACAGGCGGCACAGTCTGCTCTCGCTCGGTGAAGCTCGTAGATGGGGGCGGGGAGAGTGCGGCGCGCGCGGCGTGGTGGGCGGAGCTGCGGACGGAGATACGTGCGCACGCGCGCGCGCTGCGCTGCACCGCCGTGCTGGGGTACAGCGAGCGCGCGTCTGTCAGGTGCGTGATTATGTGTGGGTGTGTGCATGCGTTGTAGACGGGGGCGGGGAGAGTGCGGCGCGCGCGGGGTGGGCGGAGCTGCGGACGCGCGTGCTCTGCACTGCACCGCCGTGCTCGGGTACTTCGAGCACGCGTCTGTCACGTGCGTGTGTGTCTGCGTGCGTATGTGTGTAGTACGTCCGTGCGTGTGAAAAAAGAGCAAAAAAGCAAAAAAAAACTTTAAGTGCAGGAAAAAGACCAGTGCCCGGAGGAACGTAAAGTTAAAACTATTTCTTAATTGCAGGGAAGACGTGTGCGTGCTGTCAGCGTCGGGAACAGCTGCCGTCATCAACTTGGACTGCGACCTCGCTACTGATGACACTGTCACAGGTAATAAAACATTACATAGTTAGAAACTGGCTCGAAGGACCAAAATCTTTACAAAGTTGTTCCTTCTTAAATAAGCTAGGAAACTGTAAAACTACCTGACTGAAATTAGGACCCCGATTTTAATATTTTCCTGCAATTTTCCTGTCATACATGTTATCGCCCGCGCGCGGATTTAATCCGTTTGCGGATGACAAGTGACAACACGCTCCTAGTCGCGCGCGTGTTGCTCGCATGACAGCAAAAGTGACGTCAATGTCAAAAGCATCCTTGAAACACTGTTATCTCTCCGCAGTTGGCGATAATGCGGAGGAGGAGGAGTCGTGCGGCGCGGCGCACGTGCCGTACTCGCCCGGCGCCCCGCCCTACCGCGCCGAGCTGGCCGGCTGCGGCGGCTGTCGGTGAGTAGCAGCTACTGGCCGCTACACTATTTATATGGAATACGGACATGACCACCGACGACTGCTACACGCTCGCCATATAAAATGTAGTTTTTAACCCTCGAATTTAGAATTAGGGGGTGTTTTTAGGGTTCCGTACCCAAAGGGTAAAAGCGGGACCCTATTAATAGGACTTCGTTGTCTGTCCGTCTATCTGTCTGTCTGTCTGTCTGGCCGTCTGTCTGTCCGTCTGTCTGTCCGTCTGTCTGTCCGTTTGTCTGTCCGTCTGTCTGTCCGTCTGTCTGTCCGTCTGTCTGTCGGCAGACTGTATCTCAAAAACCGCTATAGCTAGATTTCTGAAATTTTCACAGATTGTGTATTTCTGTTGCCGCTATAACAACAAATACTAAAAACAAAATAAAATTAATAATGAAGGGGGCTTCCATACAAGAAACATGATTTTTTTGGCCTTTTTTGCTCGATTTCAATAATGGTAACAATTAGACACTTGAAATTTTTATAAAATCCTTTATTATATGTGTACTTTAATAATCTATACTAATATTATAAAGCGGAAGAGTTTGTTAGTTTGTTTGTTTGTTTGAACGCGCTAATCTCAGGAACTACTGGTCCGATTTGAAAAATTCTTTCAGTGTTAGATAGTCCATTTATCGAGGAAGGCTATAGGCTATATTTTATCACGCTAAGACTAATAGGAGCGAGGAAATACAGGAAAATGTAGAAAAAAACGGTTGGAAATTATTTGAAAGGGTTTATTTGGACGCGCTAATCTCAGGAACTACTGATCCGATTTAAAAAAATATTTCAGTTTTAGATAGCCCAGTTATTGAGAAAGGCTATAGGCTATATTTTATTACGCTAGGACTAAAAGGAGCGAATAAATAGAGGAAAATGTGGAAAAAACGGGGAAAATTATTTGAAAGGGCTTATTTGAACACGCTCATCTCAGGCAGTACTGGTCCGATTTGAAAAATTATTTTGAGTGTTAGATAGCTCAGTTATCGAGAAAGGCAATAGACTACATTTTATCACGCTAAGACTAATAGGAGCGAAGAAATAGAGGAAAATGTGGAAAAAACTGGGGAAATTATTTGAAAGGGCTTACTTGAACGCGCTAATCTCAGGAACTACTGGTCCGATTTAAAAAAATCTTCCAGTGTTAGATAGCTCAGTTATCAAGGAAGGCTATAGGCTATATTTTATCACGCTAAAACTTATTGAAGCCAAGAAATATAGTAAAATGTGGAAAAATCGGGGAAATTATTTGAAAGGTATTATCTCACGAGACACGAACTACTAGAGCATTTTTTCTGTTATTTGGATCAGATAAGAAGTAGACCACGTGAAGGATCATAGGCCTTTTTTTGTGGACAATTTTTTCTGTAAAATATCTAATTTACGCGGGCGAAGCCGCGCGGAACGTCTAGTTAATAATAATATTATTAATATTAAAATAAAATAAAAAAATGAGTGGGGCTCCCAATTCCCATACAAAAAAAAACAATTTGTGGCTTACTTTTGCTCTATAACGGTACGGAACCCTTCGTGCGCGAGTCCGACTCGCACTTGGCCGATTTTTTAATTTATTATACAGTAAATTTAGTACTGTATTGTATTATAGATACAAACGCTTTTGTATTGCAGTCGAGCGCGCGTCCCTACAGTGCTGCTGGCGACGTGCGCCAAGCCCAGCAGACTGGTGTCATACGGGAAATCCGTCGTCGTCACTGCTGTTGGTAAGATTACTTAATTTTTATACTGTTAAGAATATCTATGTCGACTGTTTGGATGATTCGTTATACCAGAAATTCAAGTTTGTAACTATCTATTACATAAAATTCTCGTGTCACGGTGTGCGTAATTGAACTCCTCTGAAACGACTCGACCGATTTTCGTGAGTCTTAGCGAGCATATCGGCTAGGGTTGTGTATCGGACAACATCTACTTTTTATATTGATAAGTGCATTTGTTGAATAAATAATAGTAAATTATTACAACTCGATACTGACGGCGACCATTGTTTGTGCGACGGGTTAGCGATGGACGTTGCCATGGTGACATACTTATTTAGTCACTTCAATAAAATAATATGGGCGAAATACTTTATATGGCAAAGTAACGTTTGCCGGAACAGCTAGTTATAATATAAAAATGCCCGAGGGGCTAAATTTGTAAACCACTTTGGAGGCCGCTAAAAGGCTCCCCGCTAATCTGCGACCCGTTTTAACATGCCCGTATTCCAGCGGCTCGTGGTCGTCGCGCGCCGCCCTCCGCGGAGCCGGGCGCTCGGGACCTGTCCGACCAGCTACCCTTCCTGGAATACGAGCTGCACAAGCTGCTGCTTGCTAAGCTTAGGATGCAGGTGAGTGATAAGTGAAGCGGATTATGGACATGACCCAGAAATGGAATCCAGTGTACTGAGGATGCAGGTGAGTAATAACTAATAAGTGAAGCGGAAGTTCCGAAATGTAAGCCAGTGCCAGTACACTGGCTTTCCAGTACATTGGAATTCTTAAGAATTCGACGTCATATGTGTGTGCCACTGTTAAGACAACTATGACGTATTAGTTGTATGACGCTAAATGCGCCGTTTAGTGCGCAGAAACCATAATTTTTTTTCGCAACGGAAACTGTCTTAATTTCTTTCTCGTCTCTCGAAGTATCTTTATACCAAATTTTGTGTAAATCGGCTTAGCCGCCGCGTAGCAGCCAGATAGATAGACGCATTTTGAATTAAAAAAAAAAAGAAGATTTTATTAATAAGATTAATAACATCCCAACAAAGTCATATACGTCAATACACGGGCGTATATGTCTGTATGTATTTCGATACTAAACAACAGTATGGCGTTGTGGCGGTACCCACAATTCACCTAACAATCCCGCATCGCGCTATCGAAGTTTCGGAGAACGGCAAGATATTATATACAAAAATTATACTGAAATGACGTCAGTGGGCTTCGGCCTGACCGAGCATGCTATCTCCCTCGGTCGAAAGATCTTCCTTTTCGGCCGCCACTAACAACGTTAAAGCGTCGATTCTTGACGTCATAAGTTCCGGCCAGGATACTGGATTATATTTCGAAACTTATACCTTTGGCGTGATTAGTTGCTGTTTGATGTGTTCCGAATTATGTGTAAGCTGTATTAATGTTATATTTAAAAAGCAGGATCTTACTAATAGTATAATACCATTTCAGGGTGCGAACGCACTGTTCTCGCTGCAGACGCAGGTGGCGATCGGCGAGCGCTGCGTCATGGCGCTGGCAAGCGGCGCCGCGGTGCGTCTCGCCGCGCTGCCGCCCCCCGCGCCGCCGCGTATTAAGGTCGGCGAACAAACTTCACTGTCAATCGCGGTTTATATGGAAAATGACAAGTTTTTGACGGGGACTCAATGACCGCTAGCGACAAGTTAGCCCGAGTGGAGTATAGCTGATGCACCATCAGAAAATTTGATTCGTAGGCAGTTGGCAGACCTGCGTAATTTTGTCGCGTTATGTCATGATATATCTAATGACGTAGGTCCGTCATCTGCCTAGGAATCAATTTCCTCGATGGTACATCAGAAATGGTAAACGATACTCTTGGCAGCAGATGTAGATAGCTTTTTTTAACAAATAGTTCTTTTTAGTTTTAAGGCCTGTTTCATCACTTCTTGATAAGGCTATCCACCAAATAACTTGACAGATTAAGTATGGAGAATCTGTCAAAAAGTTGTGAATAGCCTATTAGGCACTTTATCAGAAAGTGGTGAAACAGGCCCTTAAAATACTAAAATATCTGCTGACAGATACTTTTGCAAACAGAACATTAATTGTAGGTATAGGTAATCCATCACATCATAATATTTTGATATTTCAGGCATCAGAAAAGGACAAAAACGCAATGGAAATTCAAAAAGCTCTGTGGGACACGTTCAACGCGAATAAAGCAACAAACGGATATGATGTCGGTAAGTTTACTTTATGCACACAAATAAATCATGCTCTATCTGACGAACAGAATGGTTTTCGTAAGTCTCGTGGGGTTGCTACTAATTTAGTGTCTCATACAGACTTTATGCTTAACGCCATGGATGCAGAATACCAAGTAGACGCCGTGTACACCGATTTCTCGAAGGCATTTGATAAAAGCAATCATTTAGTTCTCATCAAAAAACTTGGAGCTCGGCGTTCACGGCGATTTACTGAGATGGGTGGAGTCTTATGTATCTAATCGTAGTCAGGCAGTCGCGCTAAAGGAATATCAATCTACGTTTCTAGTGAACAGGTCGGGCATTCCACAGGGGTCAATTCTGGGACCTTTTCTTTTCATACTGTACGTAAATGATATTCGAAAATGTTTCAGGAATTCTCATCACCTTCTCTATGCAGATGACACAAAAATCTATAAAATTATCAAGACAAATAATGACTGTATTGAATTACAAAACGATCTGAATAGTCTCGACTTATATTGTGAATCTAACCAATTATACTTAAATACAGACAAATGCCACGTTATAACTTTCACGCGGAAGAGAAACCCAATCATTTTTAACTACAGGATTAGTGGTCGAGCCCTTGGTCGGGTGTCTTCAATACGTGATCTGGGAGTAACCCTGGATTCCAAGCTGAATTTTAATGAACATATCGACGGGATTGTAGCTAAAGCTTATAAACAACTGGGAACAATTATTCGTATAGGTCAACCTTTTAAACGCGTAGAAACGTTTAAGCTGTTGCATAATGCTTATGTTCGAAGTGTTCTTGAGTTCGCGAGTGTTGTTTGGAATCCGGATTATGCTTTTAACATCAAACGTATTGAAAGGATCCAATTTAAATTTTTGAAGACACTAGATTTTAGGTCTGGCTCATGGTCTACTGACCATCTTGAGAGTGCAGCAAGACATAATATTCAACGATTAGACTTAAGGCGTAAATATCTAGATAGTGTGTTTCTTTTCAAAATTCTACATAGTTCCATTAATTCCTCAAATCTCATAAGCAAAATTTATTTAAAAGTCCCGCGACCATCTTCACGTAGTATAGACACGTTTTATGTCCCGCCCTATCATACAAACTATGCGAGAAATACCTTCTTCAGGCGATCATGTTCCTCCTACAATAGAAATCTAAATTCTGTTGATATTTTTTCAAATAATTTAAGACAATTCATAAGAGAATTAAATGAGGTAATATTTGGTTCATGATGTGTAGGTTCTAGGATACATTTATATATTTATAAAACATATATATATTGTATTAGTTGTATTTTTTTGGAATGTTAATGTTTTGTATTGATGTTATGGTACTTTAGGTCTAGTTGTAGTTAAAACGTTTATAAATATTTGTTAAATACTGTTTGTTACCTAAATAAATAAATAAAAATAAAATAAAGTTTAGTTATTAACGTGATACTATGATTCCAGAACCTTGCATTTTGCCAAAATTAAAAGTAGCCTATGATCTTACTCGTGGTAAACTCAGTAAGAGCGCTTACTGACTTTACCACGAAAAAGAACATAGGCTACTTACATAGGTACGTGTCGTTGACAAGTGCCGTTCGTCTGTAAAAAGCCTTCCCGGGCGCGCACTAGCGGCGAAGCCGCGGCGGTTAGGCCGCTGCGGCCATCGAGATAGATACCTTAGTATGAAACCGCCATAGACCACGCGCACCTGGCCGCACGCTGTCAAGCGGCCAAGTATGGTATACTTTCGAAGGCCGCCGCGGCCTGGCCGCTAGTGCGCGGCCGGGCTTAGTCTTGTCGTAAAGCACGATGAATTTCGGACACTGACTACTCTCTTTTTATCTACTTTTCCCCCGTCCAAACTTTATCAAAATTGGCACGGTAGTTTTGGAGCTTATGCGACGTAAAATCAAGTCGCTACCTTTCAAATGTAAAACTCCGGTTTCCTCCAAAAGCGGCGCCGTCATACATCGGTGAATGACGTCACTAGAATTGTAATTGCTTGTCCATGGAAGCACGGTTTCCTAGAGAACGGTAATTGACATCGTTCTCCAGACAACCGCGCCATACCGCCCACATAGACAATGTTCTAGTGACGTCATTCACCGCTGCATTACGGCCGCAACACGACGGCACCGCTGTTGGAGAAAACCAGAGCTTTAGTATGGATATTAACAGTTCTAATTATGTTGATTGTTATCCTTTTACCATTTTATAAACTCTGGCTGTGTTAAATAAAATTTTTTTTTTTTTGCAGCTCCAGAACACATACCTAATGGCGTGCTCCCGGAATGCGAGGGGGAGGAGGCACCAGCGCTCGAGCTATGTGCGGACAAGGACACTTGCGTGCTAGAACTGGACGAGGCTGAGGACGTACGTATCTGTCTCTCTAAGTCTACCCTTCTCCTGGAATGCGAGGGGGAGGAGCCACCAGCACTCGAGCTATGTGCGGACAAAGACGCTTGCGTGCTCGAACTGACCGAGGCCGAGGACGTACGTATACCTGTATCTCTCTAAGTCTATCCCTCTCTCTTACACATGAGCAATGGAGTCCTACCGGAATGCGAGGGGGAGAAAACGCCAGCGTTCGAGCTATGTGCGGAAAAGGACGCTTGCGTACGTATACCTGCCTCGCTATATTTACCTTTCTCTCTCACACATTACCAATGGCGTCCTACTGGAATGCGAGAGGGAGGTGCCGCCAGCACTCGAGCTATGTACAAGGAAGCCTGCGTGATTGAATTGAACGAGGCCGAAGATTTAGTATCAGAGAAGTTAATTCATAAACAGATGGCGGACCTACGCAATTTGGTCGCGTTTATGTCAAACCCAGTCGACAGATCACGACTTGCATTGAATTGACATAACTCGACCAAGTGACGGAGCGGGTCAGTCATCTGCCTATGAATCAATTTCATGGTATATCCACAATAGACATAACTACCAGTAGTTCGACTGCAAAGAAACGGACAGGTTTCAATATCCGTCAAATTCGTCGGGTTTCACTAGGATTATGAACGGAATGTGCCTCGCGCTGGCTGACATAATTTATTTTTAAATAAGTATTTAAAATAAAGATTTGAAAATTGGATTCTGACAATTTTAATCGCATGTGCCAAAACACAACAATACGACCAAAGAGGAACACGTCCAGCGAATATGTCATAGTTTTAAATTCGTAGGTAACAAGTTAACAACCCTAGCGACGATTTTCGTCATAATACGTCAAATTTAAAAATTTCAACATCAGTTCTAAGTCGGCATACTCCATAATTCTGTCTACTCTGGTATATCCTAGCTGTGTCCTAACTTTCTGACATATTATTTTAGACATGGGAGAGCCATGCTTTGGCACGAATGGGCCTTGCGCTGTGTTTCGCCGAGTGAGTGAGTTTATCGGAGGCCGAATCCCCTACCCCATTCCCTTCTCTTCCCATCCCTACCCTCCCCTATTATCCTACTCCCTCTTAAAAGGCCGGCAACACACCTGCAGCTCTTCTGATGCTGCGAGTGTCCATGGGCAACGGAAGTTGCTTTCCATCAGGGGACCCGTTTGCTCGTTTGCCCCTTATTTCATAAAAAAAACTTCATTTCATTTTCATAAATCGCGAAGTTACCAAGCAGCGACAAATTAACTGGACACAACATAACTCAAATGTTAAAAAAATTACTAAATTAAAAATATACATAACATTTTCTACGAGCATTAGTCTAGCGACTGACGCAGCCGCTGCTTCGTAGTGGCTAAGAGCAAACCTGGGGAGTGAGCCAAAATATTTTCGTTTTCGCTTCGTTAGAGAATCGCCGATGAAAATGCATGGGATTGACATAAGCGTTCGTTAATATGACGTTGACGTTCGACTCGTCTTATGTCAATTCCATACATTTTGATTGGCGATTATATAACGAAGCGAAAACGAAAAAGTTTCGGCTAAATGGCCTGGGCCACATGTCATTAAGTGACATTTTATTTTTAATTTTTTGTCGGTCACGGGTCGCTTGACGTGTTGTTCGGATCGGTTCCTTTTATATAATGAAGTAAACTATTTCAGGTGGAGACAGCCCGTGCCTTGGCGGAGCGGCGGCCGGCGTCTGTGCTAATGTCGTCCGCGCTGCGCCCCGCCCGCGCCCCACCCCACGCCTTCACGCAGGTACGCAGCGTGCGTGTGTGAACGGTTATTAATAATTAATAATATATTAGATGTGTGTGTGTGTGTGTGTGTGTGTGTGAGTGAGTGTGTGTGTGGATATTTTTTAATGTGTGCGCCCATTAGGGCCTATCGTAGTGTGCTTGCGTGAGCGTATAAAGTGTACGTGTGCAAGGATATTTATTTGTAGTATTTTTAGAAGGAAATATGTTTGAGTTTGCGATCGCTGATGATCGGTACGCATGAGCGTGTCATACTTTCATTGGTTGGATTGAACAAACTATGAACCGTTAAAATAAATGAACAAAAACATCTTAATTAAACAAACAAGGGACAGAAAATAGCAGATAATCAAAAAAATACCAGAAAAACTTTAAACTTTATATACTTACAACATAAAGGTACACAATTGTACGTATCTCTTGAAATATTTTCTTAGTATTTACTTGTAAAATATTCCGTGTATAAGCTTCAAACTTTATAAAATTACGTGTACAGGTGTGGCGTGCGCGCATCGGCGGCGGGTGTCAGGCGGAGCGCATGGTGTCGAGCGCGCTGGCGGCCGCGCGGTACAAGCTGCGCCGTCTGCAGCCCGCCGCGCTCGCCGCGCCCACTTACCACCTGGACCTGCCCGATGTGAGTATATACAGGTGTGGTTACAGGTGTGCGTGCAGGTGTGTCGGTCGGACGCTGGCGGCCGCGCGGTACAAGCTGCGCCGCCTGCAGCCCGCCGTGCTCGCTGCGCCCGCTTACCACCTGAACCTGCCCTGGATATTTATTTATTAAGGCAAATAAATAAATAAATACCCATGAGGACTATCAGAGAAGTAGTAGTCTCGATAAACACATGGTGGACCTACGACATTTTGTCATATGCCCGTAACGATAGAACGAAGTTTATTATAACGTGTGAAGCGTGCATGTGTGCGTTCGCACGTACGCACATGCGTGTATTTTTTTTACTTACAAAATGTGCATTTCAGGACGAAATCCAACTCGTCGTGTCCGGAACCGCTATACCCCTGCAGGACCCCTCCAAGTTGGAACCCGCAGTCGAGAGGAACGGTAACCAAGACGACGACGACATATTCGCCCTGGACGAGGAGCAGCTCGCCAAGAGTCCACCGGATCAGGTGGAGGAGAAGAATAATGGGCCGGTAAGTGTTGTATTTTTTTTCGTCCACATGCATTTTTTTTTCTTAAGCATAAGGTGACATTTCAAGGTCAACGTATTGATTATAAATTATAATACATTATTTCTAATGAATAAATTTAACATAATTATATTCTTCGAAAGTACTAGGCGAATTCTGATAAAAATATACAGATATAGGCTACATAACGGGTTCACAAAGTCCTTGGAAATATCTAATTCGTCATAATTGTGTATATGTAGAGTGTTACGTATTAATTATTTTACGTTTTCAAGCGAAACAAAGAATTTACAATTACTATATTTTTACCTCCCGTATGTATTATATTGCAAGTGGAACAACGAATTTATAATAAGTATGCGCGTGCGCAGGGTCCGGGACGCGTGGCGTTATCTAGCGGCGCAGCGGCGGGCGCGGGCGGCGCGGGGCGGCGGGTGTGCGCGCTGCGGCTGCTGTTCGTGCGCGAGACGACGGCGGTGCGCGAGCTGGGCGGCCTCAGCGGGTTCTTGCATACCTTCACGTGCGAGGTGAGCGATATTGAGTCCTGGGCGTGTAGTAATAAGGTCCAGGGGGCGTGGCGCTGTCTAGCGACGCGCCGGCGGGCACGGGCGGCATCAAGGCATAATGGAACCCTATAGCAATGTTATTGGGATCCACTTTAGAGTTTATGCAAAAAACGCACAAATTCAGATCTTCCGACCGTGCGAGGTTATGTGATGTAGGCCGGAGCCCACATAGATAATAATAATATGTAGTTCCAATCTCAGAAACTTCGATAATACCATTCAGGACTGTGGTCTGTTTAGTGCACTACAATCTCGTTACAATCCTTTAACATCTTTTATTCTATTATTTAAAGCTATAACTCACCGCGACGCCATCGCCAGTGACGTTACAATGGCGACGTCCAAGCAAGGCGTCTCTACATCGCCGCAAAGCGCTGTTTTTCTTAAAGTTAGTCTTAAAAACACCGCTTTGCGGCGAGCTAGAGGTGACATGGTAACGTCACATGGCTACGTCGCGATGGCGTCCCGGTGAGTTATGGCACTTAAAAGAGCCTTCTTAATTTTTCTTTCTTCTTTTGTCAGGTGATGGCGATAGTCCGCGCGTACACGGCGGCGCTGGGCGGCAACGCGCTCACCTCCTTCTACATGACGCAGCTCATGTTGCAGGACAACGCGCACAAGAACCAGGTAAGTTCACCGCTAGATGGCGGCAGTGGACGCGTGCACGGCGCAATGTCAAGTCACAATGCCAATGTCAAGATGGTGACTGTTTGTCCTGAACCGCTCGTGCAATACGTCACTTAGGGCCTTATTTATGGGCACCACGAAACCGCTCTGCCCGCTAACCGCTAGTGTGACAAGGCCTTTACTTTAGGGCCCTTTCACACGACTTTTTTACGTTCGTTTGTATCGATGCAAACGCAAGTTGAACGCTCAGCAAACCGACAAAAGGAAGCCGACGACACGTTTGAAACTTTATATCTGCCAAAACGCGATGAAAACGCGCAGAAGACGAGCGCATCAGAAACGCGCGTCGTCAGTGCGCAAAAGCACGTCGTGTGGAAAGGCCTGTGGCGGTACCCACAATTTGCCTAACATTCCTGCATCGCGCTATCGAAGTTTTCTGAGCGCGTCGGTATATATTATACGACAGCTGAAATGTATCACGTGGGCTCCGGCCTGACCGGGCATACCAGCTCGCTCGGTCGGAAGATCTTCCTTTGTGGCCACCACACATATCCCACAGGCCCTTAGGAAAAAATTTGGTCCGCTATCTGTTGATAAATCTATTTCTCTGACAGCAGAGAAATAGATGCATGGGCGGACCATTAAAGGCAGATATTGTTTGATCAAGATTATGTTAGGTTTAGACGTCACATCACGATTAACATTGACTTGTCATTACCTAACAAAGTAACGTATGACCGTCATCTATTTATTAATAAATTTATTTAATTGTACCATAATGATAACAATTTTCGAATATAAAGCTGTTTCCTAATGTCTCTTTTTAAATCATATTTTTGTTTTTTTTTTCAGGGTCAATGTTTGCTCTCTGTCGGTGGCGACGTGGTGCATGTGACGTAATAGTTATACTATTAATGTAATCAAAATAACAAGACACAAAATTCCATGCAAATTTTGACATTTTAGCGGCCCCTAGACGATCAATTTTATTGTGCAATATCACGTATTGTGCAATATTGTTCACCGTCTAGGGTTGATATTTACGCCTTTCAATATTATTGTCAAATAAACCCCCTGGCCCACTTATACATTTAAAGTTTTGTGCCTCGATTGGCCTTTTGCCTTATCCTTTTTGGATCATATATGCCCGATGGTCCGATGTTAGTAAAATTTTACACAGATGTTGAGTAGACTGCGATGAATATACGGTCAAAGGCAAAAGCTTCTTTCGACGCCAAAATGTACGGTTTCTGCGCAATTTTAGACTCGCGTATGAAGTCGCAATCGTCAAGTAGTGACTAGGACTAATCGTGACTATGCCCCAGATCTACCATCGAAGAAATTGATTCAATGCAGTTGACGGACCTACGTCATTTGGTTCGATTATGTCAATTCAATGTTAGGGTCAATTCAGACCGCAATGCGACGCGTAGATGCATTTCTTTTGTACTGATTTCTTGCAAATCTGTCCCTTAAGTACCCCGTAAACGATCAAATTTGTTTGACAAACATGTTTGATGTAATTTACGTTTTCATCAAACAGCTGCGCAGACCAACAAACGTGCATCAAACAAGTTAGCTAGAATCGGTATGAGATCATGAGATCTTGTTTGACAAATACAGCGGAACACGTTCAAACACGTTTGCCGAACGCTACGCCAATGCAAATTTTCTTCAAACAGGTCAAACACGTAGTTTGTTTAACGAACGCTTCAAACAAAGCTGTACACTATCAAACTGTTTGACAAACACGTAAAATTTGACAAACAATTTGATCGTTTGCGGGCTACTTAAGTCGTGATCTGTCAGCTGAGTTTGACACAAACAGACCAAATTAGTAATTACTTAGGTCCGTCATCTGCTATGAATCTACTACTACGAACTAAAATCTATAGAATGTATAATAACCAGAAATATAGACTATGTTGCGAAAAATTCACAGAACTGAATAGAATTCAATATCAAATTTAATCAAACACAAATCTTGCCATAGTACCCAGTACTCTTTTTTTAACATTAGGCGTACTTTTTCTTCTATATAATTAAATTTTCCGTATTTTTATTGACATTCAATTGTCTTACGTGCCCTTAAATGCTAAACCAGTTTTAACTAAAGTAACTTTAGTTTGTGTAGTACTTTTGGTGAATGCAGTAGTATAATATGCATGCATATTATGTTATTGACTTAAACCAGGGGTTCCCAAACTGTGCGCCGTGGGAAGGCAAGAGAGGCGCAGTGAGTCGATCCTCCATCATTATCCGAAACCACAAATATTATAAAATAAAGCTATAATATGAATTATACAAAGCAGGCAGATTATTAAATATTTGTTTATTATAATTTACTTGCTTAACCTAACTATAATGATTAAAGGTGTTTATTTATGTATCTTTTTGTAATAGCTAGGTAGAGTAGGGCGTCGTGACAAAATATTGAGACTTGTTACTGCGCCGCAGGCTGAAAAAGATTGGGAACCCCTGACTTAAACGTTGGTTTTACAAACTTATCACACATGTTTCTAATTATTATAAGGAATTGTATAACTTGTAAGGTTTATACGTACAAATTAAGTCTCTCTAATTTTATCCCAATTATAAAGACTAAATTTAGAAATGAAAAAAAATATGTTAAAACTATCACGAATTTGGCAAATTATATGACAATTATTATATTAGGAAGAATTGTGATAGTTATGTTGTTTCTTTAATTTTATTTTTTACTTACAATAAATTTTAATTTGCAAAAATTGGGTTGGAAATATTTTAAAACACCATATCATGATATTGTACCTTAAAATATTATAATATATTAAATATAAGCTAAATGTTTTTGAGCGTAACCCTCTTATAACTTGCCATTTGATGATAACTTTATTTTATATCACAAATAGGCCCGTTAAATAAGTACGTAAAATTAATCATTATGATTAAAATGAATGTATTTGTCAATTGATCGATTTGTAAACATAAAAGTTCAAAATCATTTTATTTCAATAGGATATAATTACTCAAATGTTTTCACGAGAGGTAGCACCAGCACACACAGTAAGCAAAACATTTTGTTCGACGTTTGATTATTTGACAACGCAGAAATAAATCAAGATAGAACGGCTAAGCGGGTGGAATACGCGTGTTTCAATCTTGCACAAGTGAGCAAGATTTGTTGAACGTTCATTTAGTCAGCGCGCACGTCTCGACTTGATTACACCGGAACGGTTGTGCAAAAATGCCTCATTGTGCAGTGTCTAATTGTAAAAACAGAAGTACGAAAGTGAATCGGTCAAAAGGAGGTATTTCTTTCCACGGGTAAGTTATTTGTTCTAACTAAATGCAAAGCAAAAATTGACACGATCGATTCCTTAGCAACGCACGCGCGTCGCCGTTCTTTCTATCTTGATTTATTTCTGTGTTTGACACCTTCTCTCCCTTGGTGAGATTTCGTAAGATTTTCTACAACACGTTTTTTGCGTATTACTCTATATTATTTCCTGTTTTCCTGTGACGCCTCCGTGGTCTAGTGGTACAGAGCGCGGCTCTTGACTCGGAGGTCGTGGGTTCGATTCCCGCGTTGGAAACATGTTATTTCCAAGTTTGGTTAGGACAATGCAGGCTGATCACCTGATTGTCTGACAAGTAAGATGATCCATGCGTCGGATGGGCATGTAAAAAGTCGGTCCTGCGCCTGATCTCTCGCCGGTCGTGTCGGTCTGCCGTCGCACAGGGTTATGAGAGTAAAGGAATAGAGAGTGCTCTTGTGTACTGCGCACACACTTGGGCACTATAAAATTACTCCTGCGTAGCTGGCCTGGTTTCAATGAAACCGGCCACCGTCACCGAAACCGGTGTGGGAGCTATTATTATATTATTATTTCCTGTATGTAGTTATAAGTTTATATTATGATAACCAAAGAAAGATATACCTACTTAACATTTTTACTAAATTCGTAAATGACGTATGAGAAATATTGTAATTTTGATGATTTTATTCTTTAGACCCTCGAACAAATAAATATATTATACAATGTGTCCCGACACCAGTGTCCGAGCCATTAATATCATGATGTATGGCATGTTTTATCGACAAATTGGATATCAATTTTTGTTATATAAAGTTTGTAATTTTAATTTTTTTTGGGGCTTATACTAATCTGACCAATTATACGCCATAAACAAATCGTTATAACTTTTAAACTATGTGACTGAGAACATTAAACTCCAGGAATTTATTTTAGAAAAAAAAACCTCTATCTTTTTAAAATAAAAAAGAACCAGTTTAATGCACTAGATTTTTACACTAGACTTTCTATTCTACTAGATTTTTACAAAAAGCCATTAAAAATAAACAAACTTCTTTCCCTGAAGGTTTTTCTATGTTTTATTTAAGGAATCAAATTAAACCTATTTTACGTTCATAGGATATTTACTTGGAAGTATTGATCAGATTATTATGAGAGACCGAAAAAAATTTAAATGGCTGCCATTTTACAAACGTGAAAGAGAAAATAAATTCGAGAACAAACTTGTCGGTAAAATATGCTATACATCGACATGACATGAAAGGTTCGGACTCTGGTGTCGGGACACATTGTATAGGTACGCCTCGTATAACTGTAAACTCATGTTAAACAAAGATAGCGGACGTTGAATAGTAATACCAACGCTGCATAAATATTTTTAATAGTAAGAGGGTATTTAATAATAATTATACAATGAACTGTCATTTTGGCTTTTGCAGATATTTGTTTTATACACTTGACAATAATGATTTAAGTTTTATTAGCAGTTTTGTGATGTTTATTGTTTTGACCGGGCAAAGTGCTAGCATTAAGAAAATTATATTTGGCTTACACTTTGAAAAACACAAGTTTTTAAAATATATTAATGGTTTTCAATATACAGGGTACACCCTGTACCCTACAAAGCAAAGCAACTCCTTCGCGCCGCTACTTTTACAGTGAACTCTATACAGGGGACACATAAACACCGTTAAGTATTATTATCACTTGGTTTTGTTACACCGTATTAAATAAAAAACAAAAATATTATTTTCTTTAATGATAGCATTTTGTCAAAGTATGTTATTGCCCAGAGAAGATTGTTTCTTGCCTTCGTACTGTATGGATTTGTAATTATTTTATAATAAATTTTATATTTGTTTAGTGCAAAATATTTTTAATTTTTTATCGTCTTCTGCTTACTATTTTAATATGTTAATCTAATCTCTGGTAAAGAACGAAAGTGTAGTATGCATAGTAAATAGAAATATATAATTTAAAGTATTCTGAATAGTATAAAAAAATTTAATATGAAAACATTATAGTGTTTCGTTCTCTTGTCACTTGTGTATGTGAACAGGAAGCATTGGAAAATGTAATTTTTAAGAGCAACACGAAGGTATATTAAACACAATAAGCTTGTCATAAATATGTATTTATTAAAACATTACAAGTTACAACATTAAATATACTTGCTCGTAAACGGAACGCGACGAAATATTGACAACAAGATCGTTATTAAGACTACTAATACTTTTGCGATAAGTACAGACCCCTTAGTAACTATGATGGACATAAACTTCATTGCTTTGCAAATTTGACGTTTGAATTGTTTAAAAGTCAATTTAAAAAGTATAAACGCCAAAATGACATGATAACTTTTGAAATTGTGTAAAATGTTTCGAAGTTTGAACTTTTTAAATATCTATTAGGCGGGTGCCAGACATGTGATCAAATACGCAAATTCGCCAAGTGTGGCACTGACATTTGCCTATTTGTGCAAAGTTTGCTCAAACTTTGAAGCCCATGTCTGGCGCCGGCTTTAAAAGTATATAATATGTCAGAATATTGACATAACAACTTTGTAAACTAAATATTTTGAAAAGTTCAAACGTCAAAATTGTGACCAAAAGCAATGAAATTTATGTTCAATAAACCCTGCGTTCCATTTAGCGTTAAAAAAGATCAAACGTTCGAAATTGCCTCCCATTTTGAGCGTTGATCGTTTTTAACGCTAAATGGAACGCGGGGAAAGTGACTAGGGGACAGACGTCCGCTCGCGCCGACGTCTCTTACGGGAATGACGTTTTCGCTGCGTTCGGATACACGTACCTACAATTACCGCGGATACCTACACTAACTTACAGGAACTAACGTTTTGGACAAAGTAAAGTTAACAAAATGAAGGTTCAAGCCTCAGGTTGGTGGTTTAGCGCCGGGGGGGCCGCGCCGGTCAGCGCCGTCGGCCGAACCGCAGGAACGAGTGGACGACATCTTGCCGCTTCATACCCGTGTCGAGCAGTTGGGGGTAGTCGCGAACCAGGGCTGGAGAAAAAAAAAATTACTACCCGAATTCAAAAATCTAATATTATGTAAGGTTCTTATAATTTTTGAAAGAATTTCCGGATAAGAGCAAAGCTACATTGCTCCATCGCATCGCTGTGCACAGCCACATCATTTTATAGGTTTAATCATTTTATAGATAATGAATATACTCGTACACACTAATAAGTACCATCATCTGCCACGAGGTTACAACGCAACAGCAGAAAACGAAAATTTATGCGCTCGTGGCAAAACAGTTGTGCAGCCAATGGATAATAGTTTAGTATTAAGAGGGCGAATAACCCAAAAAATCAAACATCGTCCTTCTCTCTTCACACTCACGCCCGTCTTTCTTATGCCAGGTGAAAAAGGACGACGCGGATTCATCGCCAAATTAGTTTTTTCTCATTAACTCGATAAATATACAATATTTTAAAAGTCCGCTAGGTCGATCTCTTAAAGATAGAATTTTATACAATGTGTTAAAATATTAACTTAGTTCAATGCACGGTTATGGCAATAAATGAAAAATTCGTGAAAATTAGATGCATCTTTGTGATTTTTTTCTATCGAGAAAATTTTAAGATATCGTGTTTTTGCTCAGATTGAATTCTCGGAAATATAATGTAGTATCTAATTTTAGCAAATGAAACAATTCGGGGTTTATTTTCAAGTATAAAAATGAATTATAAAATCGACACTTTAGGGTTAGTTAGGCGACTTTAGGCGCCCTTAAGTACGAACGTAACAAGACGTAAGTATTTATCTCGTTGTCGATAATTCAAACAGAATATAACATGTGTAATAGGTATACTACGTTGTTCAATGCTACGAGGCATCGTCACATTGCTCCGTTATAATAATCTATACTAATATAAATGCGAAAGTGTGTCTGTCTCTTTGTTACCTCTTCAACCCCAAACTGCTGAACCGATCTTGCTGAAATTTGGTAATGGTATGGCTTTAAGTCCGGGGAAAGGACATAGGATCCTTTTATCCCGGAATATTTTACGATTCCCGCGCGATAAACGAAGTTTGGCGCAACGGAGTTGCGGGCGTCATCTAATAATATAGTTCTGGCATGCACCTCAACTGTCAGGTCCTATCGCCCGGACATAAGGTCGAAAAAGCCTCCTTAAGGGTTCCTAAACAAAACTGCTAATTCTCATCGCATCGCAAATATCTGCGACAAAACTCATTATAAAAATTACATTGCGATGCGAATTCGCAGTTGTGTGGGAGTTAGGTTATCTAGTCGAAACCCTCCTATTTTAGAAAATAGGAGGGTCTAGATAATCTATTCCTATAATCCTATTTTCAAACATTGCAATAACCTACCATGATACTCCGGCACCTGCTCCCCAGCGGCTTCGGCATACAGCTCCAGGAACGTGTTCAGCGCCTGACAGAAGCGCGCAGCTCGGGGGTCTTCCTCGGCGCCCGGGGCGCACACGGGGGCCCCCCACACCGCCGCCAGGGAATACGCCACTGCCGCGAACGCGAGCAGCACCCGACACGATTCTACACTACTGGAAATATAATGGGAATTAGTATTGGAAGAATTTGGGCTCAGTTGCGAGTTACGACAGTGTGTGTGTGCGTGTTTGCGTGTGTGATTTGTGTTTGCTAGTGAGAATCTAAAGATGCCTCTTCACAATGGTCCATGCTGGCCCACTACAAGCCATCGGGGTAATGGTGTACAATCAATGATGGCGGACGATGGCCAAGCGTAAACCAGAAGCCTATAACTTAATTTGAAATTTTTTACTGCCCAAAATATAAGTAATAAGTATCGTGGAGCAATGAAAATAACTATCAAGTATACGAGTATTAATTTAATTCATTACGTCCGGAACTCCGTTTCGCTAAAAATTCGTTTTTCGTCCGGGTAACGTAGATACATTTTGTAAACACCAAGTGATTGTGGTGTACACTCTACAGTAATTGACGATGGCCTGCAGTGGACCATCGTGGGCCATTGTGTACTGGTGGGTTTATAGTATGCCATGTTTGGCATGCTAAATATTTTACGTGATCTATGACACCACACAACTTGCAAGCATGATATTTTAGCACACTCAAAAAACTCATAGCACACAAATAAAAATACTTTCTGTGTAATCTATCTATCTATATCTATATATATAAAACTCAAAGGTGACTGACTGATTGACATAGTGATCTATCAACGCACAGCCCAAACCACTGGACGGATCGGGCTGAAATTTGGTATGCAGGTAGATGTTATGACGTAGGCATCCGCTAAGAAAGGATTTTGATAAATTCCAACCCCAAGGGGTTCAAATAGGGGATGAAAGTTTGTATATAATAATACTTCTTAACGCAGCAAAGCCGCGGACAAAAGCTCGTTAGATACTATAGTTGTAAAGTAATGAAATACTTAAGACTGTGACGACATTATATTAAATTAAGCGCAAATAGCGAATGCTATAAAATAAGTTGTCATCCATTTATTAAATATTTTATTTTATTGGCTTGCATTTTGAATACATAAGAGGACGATAAAACATCTTTTTCTAGTTCATAGCTTTTAAAAGTTTTAAGGTGCACTCTAAATAATTCATCGAAAATTCTTGCTGATAACAGACCGGTCACCTAATTATACTTGAATTATACTTACGAATGTATAATTAAAATATGAAGATTTTGACATAATATTAAGCCCCATAAATTAACTGTCAAACTCTTTATTGTTTGTGCGCTTTATGATGATATACTTCTTGGATGATATGCGTGACACATTATAATTGACAATAGTAGGGAAGTTACCTAACAAAAATTAATCGATAGTTTAAAAATATCGAATATCTTCGTAAAGGAATTGCAATCGAAATTATCGATTTCATACTGACATTTCAGTGGTGCCGGCGATTTAAGATGGCCCCCTTTTTTTATCGATTTGATTTCGATTCAACAGAGTCAATCTCTATTGCTTAGATAAATGATTGGTCTCGCGCGCGCGCTCGACTAGATACCGCGCTGTATAGAAAACACAGATTCCCGAATGCGGCACCTCAATATTGTAGTGTGTGTAAAACAATGCACAAATATTGTTGTGTGCGTAGATAATCGGGCTGCCAGATACGTGACTGGTTCCCAATCAATGGGGAAAAATTAGTTGCTGTGGTCTTGTAATTTATTATTATTGTATAGTAAGTGCTGATTTTCCATCACCAGATAAACTTTACCATTGGAATAAAGTCCATTCGAAAAGAATGCGATAAAATAACAACGTTGTTTAGGTCAACAAAATATAATAGGTACAATAATGATGAGAAAACAATACAAAAACAATGGTAGGAAGTTTAACGAAAGTTAAGAATGAGTCATAAAAAAGCAAATGTTAAATTTGTTTTCTCATTTGTTACTGTATTGTGTACTTACATAAAATATAAACTGTATTTAAGATTTTTATTATAATATGATACTCTTAATTCATATTTATTAATACACATTCATGATCCAGGAACTTTGAAAACTTTTTGTTCCGTTGGCGGGATTCGAACCAGCTACCCTAGCTAGATATTTTAATGCACTCATCCACTCAGCCACTATGTATATATAAAAAAAATAAGATATAATAAATAAATAAATAAAAATATCAATCTCAGAAAAAATTGGGAATATTTAGTCTAAGGTAATTGGCAACACTGAACATCAAGCGGTATTCCGATCCGAATTTTCAGGTTTATATTATTTTTCTGTGTTTATGACGATTTATATAATATTTACTGATGGTATGTGATGCCAGTATCTTTCTTGTTTCTTGTAGTGTTATTATTGCATAGCCCCACTACGCAAACTGGCATTTTGCTACGGACGTAACTTAAAATTTCGAAAATTATCGACACATCTACCTCACCCGAAGCTTGCGGCGCGACTGGCGCGGTTACGCCGTATCAGGCGTATGATTTGTTGCCGCATTTATCAAGTACTCTGACGGTATCTAGTCGTAGCGCGAGCGCGAGACCAATCATTCATCTAAGCTCTATTGACATAAGTTCCGTTTCATGCTTAAGACATTTTTCAAATGTTTTCGTAACAATAATTTTATATTCCTATTTCACAGTAAATATTTATAATTTTATATTAAGTAATAAGTTATCATTTAGCAAGTTTTCATTTTTATTAATTTACAATTATAGGAAATATTTGTTTTTGTAGATGGAATATAATTTATTACATTTTGATTTTTTTTGTTTTCTTGTAAAAAAACCCGTAGCAAGGAATATGAAAACTGTCACCCATATCATCTTAGAACGCACAAACTATAATTAATTACAGTTCAGTTATTCGTCTATAAGTGCGGCAGTTATATAGTTACTATATTTTAAATTTAAATTTCTGCTAATACCAACTCTGGCAATCCAATTTTTTTTGTAAAATGTATTAAAACGTTAATAATAATAATTATATAGGAAGGCGTCCTTGGTCTATAGACTAAAAGTCCCCCAAAAGTTTTAGCTCCCCCTTAAGAGGGCGACTAACCCCAAAAATCAAACATCGTCCTTCTCTCTTCACACTCACGCCCGTCTTTCATATGCCAGGTGAAAAAGAACGACGCGGAGTCATCGCCAAATTAGTTTTTTCTCAATAACTCGATAAATATACAACATTTCAAAAATCCCCTAGGTCGATCTCTCAATGATAGAATTTTATACAATGTGTTAAAATATTAACTTAGTTCAATGCACGGTTACGGCAATAAATGAAAAATTCGTGCAAATTAGATGCATCTTTGTGATTTTTTTCTATCGAGAAAATTTTAAGATATCGTGTTTTTGCTCATATCGAATTCTCGGAAATATAATGTAGTATCTAATTTTAGAAAATGAAACAATTCGAGGCTTATTTTCAAGTATAAAAATGAATTATAAAATCGACACTTTAGGGTTAGTCGCCCCCTTAAGCTTGCTAACTCTACTGCACCTTAAATATAGTTAGGTACAAAAACTAAAGCTACGACTTTACTTGTATAAGATATTCGACTCTCGTATTTTCCATCTAACAGGCGAATGTATTTTAAAAGCAATTTTTCTCGTTTGAGATTCAGGTTGCAAACGCAGCTATTACGGCAATCTTGCTGTGTCAAAGGGACGTAGATAGCCTAGTTTTAAGTCTAGAAATATCTAGGATTCTAGGATTACACGAGACCTTTGTTTCAGGTTTCAATTTGCGTATAACGAGCGGACGGATGAACTGATGGTAGCCATTACTGCAAGGTAAAGAATGTGCGTTTTTAGCTCTACTAGACTCCTAAATGCAATAATTTTATGACGATTTTCTGCGAGGCATTTCTATTTTCTTCATTCGCGTCTTGGATTTTCTTATCTTCGCTATTTTATTCGAATATTGTGTCTTTCAGTAATATTTTAACCGACTTCCAAAAAGGAGGAGGTTATATTATGTTCGGCTGTGGAGATTTTTTTTTTGTATGTTCAACGATTACTCCGCCGTTTGTGAACCGATTTAAAAAAAAATTGTTTTGTTGTATTAGGTTTCTCCTATTTGGTACCATGTTCATTAATAAGTATTAGATGTTTCATAACCTCACCTAGGTATCTTTTATCGCTCAGGAACGTAGGAATAAAAATTTACGGGATATCTATGAGACAGACAAACCATCTCATTTGCTATCGATGATAAGTATATTCACGCTACACAGAGTTCTATGGGTAGTAGATTAAAATCCTACCCCCTTACTAATAAACGTTGTATAAGCTTTGAATACTTATACAGTGTTTTGTTCCTGTCACACAAGTGACATTTTAATTGGATTGAACAAGACAAAACACTGTATAACTATTCAAAGCTTATACAGCGTTTATTAGTAAGGGGGTTATAGTATAACAACATATAGGTAATAGACTAAACTGCAGCGGTCCAAGTAGCGCACTCACATCCTTATGATTTTATCTTTTTTCTTCTCTTTTATCTTTAGGATCGAAAGTTCTAAGATTGGCAATACAAGATACAACGCCTTAATTGACAGTAGGTTCCGCCTGACCGAATTTACATCGCTCGGTCGGAAGACATTCTTTAAGGCTCCCATACATATACAAAATTCTTTATTGAATGCCGAAAAACTAGAAACAATATAACATTCCGGGGATGGTATTATCGATGCCGATATTGGAATGCCGCTGTGGGTGAAGATTACACCCAAATAGCGGCTGACGCGTCACACGGCACTGGTGTGCACTGCGATATTTAGCAAACTTACAAGAATACTTTCAATCAGAACTTGCGCTGCTGTAAATTGTGAAATGCCACAACATAGTCATTTCACCCTCCTTGATTGTAAATGTCCAAATATCAATTTACAAGTGGCCAAAATGAAAACAAATCCTGGCGTCATTTTTATCTTTTTTGCATCAACACGTTTAAGAATCCTGTAGAAATGTCTTTAGAGATAGTTTGAAGCAGGAGCGACAGTGGTATGACGGTATCCACGATATTAATTATGACCTCCTTAAAATTTAATATTGTCTAAAATTCCAAGACCCGCAAAGAAATGAATCAGGACTAGTCATGTTTATTTATTTGAAGTGTTAGGTAAATTAATTCCGTAAAGAAATGAATCGTGCTGAAATTTTGCATGCAGGTAGATGTTATGACGTAGGCATCCGCTAAGAAAGGATTTTGATCAATTCCATCTCCAATTGGTTAACATAGGGGATGAAAGTTTGTATGTTTAAAATCGCAAGTCACATTCAAATTGTCCAATTTGAATGATTTGGACAATTTTTTCACTCTCCCATACTAATATTATAAATGCGAAAGTGTGTCTGTCTGTTAACTCTTCACAACCCAAACCGCTGAACCGATTTTGCTGAAAATATATATATATATATATATATATATATATATATATATATATATATATATATATATATATATATATATATATATATATATATATATATATATATATATATATATATATATATATATATATATATATATAAAACTCAAGGGTGACTGACTGATTGACATACTGATCTATCAACGCACAGCCCAAACCACTGGACGGATCGTGCTGAAATTTTGCATGCAGGTAGATGTTATGACGTAGGCATCCGCTAAGAAAGGATTTTGATCAATTCCATCTCCAATTGGTTAACATAGGGGATGAAAGTTTGTATATAATAATACTTCTTAACGCGAGCGAAACCGCGGGCAAAAGTTCGTTTAATATAAATCGCGTCACCGCGGTCCGTATGAAAGTACAAAGCGGCGTTATCGCGCTACGGGATTGTGAGGATGTTTGTTACGTCCCCAACTTTTGTATACAACGAGATAACGTGGAAAACGCATGTCTTATCGCCCGTTGAAAACTGGAAAATCATTTTCTGAATTCAGTATTCTATTATGTTTTTATTCAACTGTTACTCTTTTAACAATGACTTTAAATTGTTGTGAAGTTAAAAAGTTAAGAAAATCGTACATATTTGAAGCTGTTTTTTTTTTGTTTTTTTTTTATTCAAGGCATTTAAAAATGCACCAACTTTAGTAACGGCCGCTCTCAGATAAGTTTCATTTAATTTACAGGATATATACTACATACTGGGTTATACGTGGGAGAGCCATGTTTCAGCACGAATGGGCCGGCTTGACCTGAGAAATACCACGTTCTCACAGAAAACCGGCGTGAAACAGCGCTTGCGCTGTGTTTCGCCGAGTGAGTGAGTATACCGGAGGCCCGATCCCCTACCCTATTCCCTTCCCTACCCTATTCCCTCTTAAGGCTAGGTTATTCCAAATTCACGTTTCTAGAATGAGTAATTTTTAAAGAAAGCGTCATTAAAAAAAACATGTATAGATACATCTTTTAACTAGCGACTTTTATGGTTAGAAACACAATACAGATAATTTTCCTCGATAAAAAAAAATCCGAAACAACCTCGATTTTAAAAACATTTTGAGTTTTATAGGACTTACAGGGACTCAATCAAAAAATAATTTGAATAGTTCGATTACACATCGACCTGCTAATTTAGGAATAACCTCCTCTTAAAAGGCCGGCAACGCACCTGCAGCTCTTCTGATACTGCGAGTGTCCATGGGCGACGGAAGTTGCTTTCCATCAGGTGACCCGTTTGCTCGTTTGCCCCCTTATTACATAAAAAAAAAAACTGTAAGTATTAACTACTGTCAAACTCTTTATTAAATTAGTGTTAAGTAATTATTAAATAAGTATCTCTGAGTGTGGCCATCAGAAAATTGTTATACTGGTTGTACATTCACACTTCTCTATCTAAAACTCTATAAAGATGTCAATTAATAATTCTCATGCCCGAGCCTTCCATAAATTACATTACAATTCATATTTCTTCGTAATTTTTCACCGCTTGGCGCCTGCACAAGACGATAATAAAAGTAACGCCAGCAAATTCAGTTTTTAGAACGAAGTTCCATATCTCGCGTTGCGAAAGGGGGCTAGACGGAAACAGTTGTAACGACATGACACAAAAGTGTCGGTATATTACAACTATATATAACTATAACTCTTATAGTTTCGGAAAAAAGTGGCTGTGACATACAGACGGACAGACAGACAGACAGACAGACAGACATGACGAATCTATAAGGGTTCCGTTTTTTGCCATTTGGCTACGGAACCCTAAAAATGCTATATAGTTGTAAGCCGTGCGGTAGCGCGTGTTTCTCTCTCTGTCTCTCTCTCTCTTTTTTTTAATAACTTCGTTCCATCCGGGTGTCCCTTGACACCTCTCACGATTTTGTTTAAATAGGTACTGTCAGTAACGTCAAAAAACGAGCAAAAAGGCCAAAAAAAAATCACGGTTGTCGGAGCCCCCCTTAAATATTTATTTTATTTTTAGTACTTATTTATTGTTATAGCGGCAACAGAAATACACAATCTGTGAAAATTTCAGAAGTCTAGCTATAGGGGTTTTTGAGATACAGACGGACAGACAGACTGACAGACGGACAGACGGAGGAACGGACAGGCACCGAAGTCTCAGTAATAGGGTCCCGTTTTTACCCTTTGGGTACGGAATCCTGAAAAAAGGACTGGTGAGAGATTAGCTGTGTCGGACTTTAACATGCCTATCCGACGTATCACGTATGGATCATCTAGACAGACAATCAGGTATAATCAGCCTCCATTGTCCTAACCTTTTTAAACCACACTCAACGTTGAAATCGAATCGAACCTCCGTCGCTCTAAACCACCGGACCACGGAGGCGTTTAGTAAACTAGCTATTCATATCAGCCCTAGTAGACAAGTTTCAAGCGATTATCGTAAACGCTCACAAAATGTATGCGATTTGACATAATGTCATCGCTTCGCTAGCAAATACTAATGTCAAATCCCATACACTGGCGTTGGCGCTTATGATAATCGCTTACCGCTTATCTATTTACTCGTTTCCTTTACACAAAAATGACTAACATTAAGGCAGATTTACACCCTTGTTACCTTAGAATAAGGTGCATAAGGTATCGACTTTCGGCTTATAGTAATAAATAATAATTGAAGTTTTAATACCGAGTGGACGGACACTGGACAGGGAGATTAAAGTGTTTGCACTTGTACTTTAGCGACGTATTACCGAAATAATTAATATACCTTTATAGGTACTAGTGGGCCGCTAGCCGGTATTATTAAGAGGTATAAAGGAATAATAACAGGTACTTTAGGGTAAAAGAAAACTTCAAAAGGATTTCAAGTCAGCGTTATTTATTGAGTTGGCATTAAATTCGTAAGATTTTGTTCTGAAATTGAAGACAATTTGAGTGGATGAAATAAAAATTTGAATACTGTCGTTGTTTTTAATGGAGGCTTTTTATACCTAAGACTGGAAAAAGGATTTGAAATCAAAAATTGTAGACAGAAGATGAAGTAGGTAAGTTACAACTTACAAGGTTTGTTCAAATTATAAGAAGAAAAATGAGATATTGCTCTTTAATCTTTATGTTATAAATGTTATTTACCCATGTTTTCAATTATTGTGATACTAAGATATTGTGATACCTCCTACGTAAAGAATCGTATGTTCAAAAACCCAATTTTATAAAAAAAAAACAATTAAGGACTGTAGGTATATTGTGTCCATGATACCATCATATATCAAGATCAAATGATCATGATTCTTCATATAAGTAATGGTAATATCTTTTTTACCTATTTAACCTTTAAGGACAGTAAACTCCTAAAGTATATTGGCAGTTGGCAGCGATGGTCAAAAGTCTGCGATGATTAAGTATCCAGAGAACTGGTGGGACGGGTTTTTGTCCGGAAACGGGAATGAGCCAAATATTTTAATGTCTGCAGTGCACGTGGCAAGTGGCAACATTTTATACCGGCATGGCCCGGCTCTTTACGTGGGAGAGCCATGCTTCGGCACGAACGGGCCGGCTCGATCGGAGAAATACTACGTTCTCACAGAAAACCGGCGTGTAACAGCACTTGCGCTGTGTTTCGCCGAGTGAGTGAGTTTACCGGAGGCCCAATCCCCTACCCTATTCCCTTCCTTACCCTCCCCTTTTCCCTTCCCTTTTTTGTATTTGATAACGTATCGCACAGGTTCCGTTCATTTTAAAGCACCTGACAAGACTAGTCTATGTCCTTTCCTTCACGGATTCAGTGCTTTATGGGCTGTGCTTTATATTATATTTATGGTGCTTTATATTTATTTAAATTTTAAACCAAAGCTGGATTGTTCCAGGGATTATGGCCGGCTTATATTATACTAGTCCATAACCGCCGAAGTACATTCCAGTGCCCGTTAACATTATTTCAATAGAAATCCAGATTCCAGCGCCGGCTTGGATCACTGGATCGGAATATTGGAATTTGAATCCCGTTGTTTCTCTCTGGACTATTCGTCGGGTAAAAACAATCGTCCTAAAAACCTTCAAAACCCTAAAATTGCACCACCTTTATGATGAATTATTTAGCAGCTACGTCATGATATGGGAATACCCCGTGGGTTCAGTGACTCATGGCAGCATCCTCACTTTCTACAAGTCACCGCTAAGACATTCAAAAACAAACAAGAGATAAAAAGACAGAGAAGTTTCTAAAACGACAAAAATCGAGTTTTATAGAGTTCTATTCTAATCATTTTATGGAGGCCCGTTAAATTAAAGAAAACTGCTTTTGAGGTAGACTAAAATCATTTTGTAGAGTTATTCATTTGTACCCTATTAAGATGACCATACGATACCTACTTACAACTCAATATTATTATTAAGTAAATATTTTTATGACATTATTGATTAGTATATAATTAATGTTAAATTGGCGACCTCTGTGGCTCAGTTGGTAGCTCAAGCCGGGGGTCGCGGGTTCGAATCCCGCCGACGGAACAAAAAGTTTTCAAAGTTCCTGGGTCATGGATGTGTATTAAATATGTGTATCATATAATAAAATCTTAAATATATGTATAGTATAAAAGTATTAAATATATTTCCGTTGTCTGGTACCCGTAACACAAGTCCTTCAGGTACTTAGCACGGGGCCAGACTGACGTGGTGTGAAGCGTCCATAGAAATTATTTTTTTATTTTAATGTTTTCAGAAATTATGGCGATATAATTTAATAAAATATAAAATTTTCTGAGAAAAGGTAACCTTACTGTTAATATAGAGTACCTAATAGACGGTTAGATAAATCGTAAGGAGGTAATTATAGTGACGTACTTCTCTTCACTCTTCGACTATCGATTTTAACCAAAAAATATTTTTATAAAGTCTATTTACTGCATTTGACTAACCACGGAGCGCGTTACAGAATATTGAAATGGAAAAATTCGTGTCGTGACTGACCTAGGACTAGACTACAGAAATTATATTATGCTAATTCCACTATGCAATTTGATTAACAAATCTATATATATAAAACTCAAAGGTGACTGACTGATTGACATGTGATCTATCAACGCACAGCCCAAAACCACTGGACGGATCGGGCTGAAATTTGGCATGCAGGTAGATGTTATGACGTAGGCATCCGCTAAGAAAGGATTTTGATAAATTCCAATCCCAAGGGGTTCAAATAGGGGATGAAAGTTTGTATATAATAATACTTCTTAACGCGAGCGAAGCCGCGGGCAAAAGCTCGTAAAATATATATTTTGAATTGTTGAGGACATCAGCTCTACATTGTCATATTTCTTGATTGTAAACAAGTTAATTTGAGCTCGCAATAATTGAGATAATATATGTTGTGAATTGTGATTGATATGACAGTTGTATGACATAATTTAATTATGCAATAATATTAATTATTGATTGACAATACGATTCCTTATTACTGTTATCAAACATATTGTTAAGTATTTGTATGATAATAAACTTTAGTCATTGCTTCTTTCGCGTTCATTCAGAAAATTTAGATTTTCTTTTATTACTTACGATCAAGTTCTAGTTAAGTTCTTTAGTTAGGGTTAGTTATTCTTTAGTTGCTTAAAATATGGCGCATTTTTTGGGTCTGTATTTTAAATTATTATTATCAACGTAGCCATTAATTAACTATGTTATAAATAATAATTTTTGTAATATAGTTTTTTTGATACTTTTTTGGAGACTAAACATTAGTGTAATATAAGAGTGGGAAAGCCATGCTTCGGCACGGATGGGCCGGCTCGACCGGAGAAATACCACGTTCTCACAGAAAACCGGCGTGAAACAGCACCTGCGCTGTGTTTTGCCGAGTGAGTCAGTTTACCGGAGGCCCAATCCCCTACCCTATTCCCTTCCCTGCCCTCCCCTATTCCCTTCCCTTCCCTACCTTCCCCTATTCCCTTCCCTTCCCTACCCTCCCCTATTACCCTATTAAAAGGCCGGCAACGCATTTGCAGCTCTTCTGATGCTGCAAGTGTCCATGGGCGATGGATGTTGCTTTCCATCAGGTGACCCGTTTGCTCGTTTGCCCCCTTATTTCATTAAAAAAAAACGCCAAAAAAACTGACATGCAGTTTGGTGAGTTTTAGCATAAAAATTAAGTACTAAAGTGTTATGAGTATAAATACTAAAAAGCAATTCAACTCACCTTAAAAACATTAATAACCCAATATTTATTATAACACAAAAGGCACATAAGTATTCAGTATTAACCTAAGTAGTTATCAACAGAAATAGCACACACTATATCAATATTTCCACGATAGTCACAAATTGTACATTACTATTTCAGTCATATTGTCATGTTGTCATGTTGCGCGTGCGGTCTCGACTGCAGGCGCAGGGCGATTATACGAGAGATGCGTATCATGAGAATTGAGATCGATAATGACTAAACTGCTGGGCTAAACCTGACTGACGAAGCCCGACGGACGGAATTTCAATCTAAAGTCTAAACCGTTATACTTAAAAACCGGCGAAATGTAAGAGTCGTTACAAGGGTGTATTGATTGATTTATAATTTATTTAATAACTTACTAGCTATTTAACCGAGCTTTGCTCGGTATTCGATAAAACACGAATAAAATGACATTTTCTAAAAATGATTCCTAGCTAGATCGATTTATCGTCCCCGAAACCCCCTATATAGTTACTTCATGAAAATCGGTGGAGTCGATTCCGAGATTGCAATTATATATACATACTAGCTGTTGCCCGCGACTTCGTCCGCGTCAGCAAAATGTGATAACAAAGATAATAAAAAAGAGAAAAAAATCCCCTTTTTAAGGCTCCTTTATAAAAAAAGTAAAATATAATATCCTCCTTTTCGGAAGTCGGTTAAAAAGTAGCCTAAGTTATTCCTTACTACATCAGCTATGTGCCTAAAAAAGTCCCGTCAAAATCGCACCAGCCATTACAGAGATTAGCCGGAACAACAGACAGGCAGACTGACATACAGACAAAAATTGTAAAAAAAAATGTTTTGGTGTCTGCAGTACCCTATAAACATTCATATACATTTAGTAAAAAACGGTTCTTTCAATATTACAAGCAGACACTCCAATTTTATTTATATGTATAGATGTATAGATATACAAGAATTGCTCGTTTAAAGATATAAGATGTATGCATAACTTGTAACCAGTTAACATTGAAAAACTTAAAATTAGAGATTCATTTCAGTACAAAGATACTACGGTTCCGTATATCATAGAAGGAAAATAGGCGAAACGGCGTTTTTGCCTATGATCTTTAAAATAATTATATAATATATTTGTTTTTTAGTAATTTTTTGTCATAGCGGCAATAGAAATACATAATTTGAGAAAATTTCAACCGTCTAAGTCTGCAGTTATTGAGGTACAGCCTTGTGACAGATAGACGGACTGACAGACACGAAGTCTTAGTAATAGAGGGTCCCATTTTTAACCATTCGGTACAGCCTAAAGAAAGAGCCCTAAAAAAGGTTGACTAGTGTGATTTAATTGTAGATATGGTAACGGACATGTTTTTTTTCGGCCAAGGCCTTAAAACTACACCATGATTAATATATCTATTTAGGAATTTATGTTAGTCATTAGGATTTTATTTCGAAGTCAAGGGAAATAATTGAAAACGGATTGGGTGTTTTTTTTTAATGTTAGTAATAATTCATAAAAGGTGTTTGTGTGCGTGCGACTAGTCGTATGCGAATTATAATTGCATAAGTTAATAAACTGCTATGCAATAACTTTACCGCGGCAGTCCCCGAGTGCCATATTATGTAAGTACGTATTTTTTCTTTGTTTTTAAATATTTAAATTAAAAAAAATATCGATAACACGGGCCATCAATATACATGCGTTCAAATTTGCATGCAAATGATCTATTAACGCACAATAGTAACCCTACCATTCTATGATCTTCTGACCCAAAAACACTGATTTTTAAAAATGCACCTTAATTTAAGGGTGTAAAGTTCATTTTAACGATGAACACAGCGGTATGCATTCCGGAGAACATTATAAATCGATTTTAAACTTTGATGGCCCGTAATAAGACTGAAATCCCAATGTAAGTGAAGCTAAAACTTTAAGTATAATGAAAACTGAAACCCTACACTGAATTATCAACTAGCGGGCCCGACGGATGTCATCCCGCCATATCAATTGTTCAAAAGCGGAGAGGTTTCATCATCGGAACTGAGGGAAAATATTTTTAAATTATTAATTTATGAAAAATTTGATTTTTCATAAATTAATAATTACTTACTTAAGCTTAAAAGAGTAAGTAATACTACCGTAGATAGAACGTGTAAAAAGCAATTATTATAAAAGGAATTTGATCATAAAGAATAATCCTTAAGGCGAGGATAAACCCCAATTTGTTATTCCGTGACTCCCGGTTTACCTAGTTCCAATATAATAACGAAGTGTTAAAAAATATGAGATATAAAGCACAATATTTAAAATACCTTAAACCATAAACATTTTAATAAAACGTAATACTTTGGCTGTAATTAATTTACAAACTCCCCTCCGATAAAAATCTATTTCATCGAAATATAAGTATTAACTAGGATAATTATACATTTTATTTGAATAAATTGTTAGTAAATCTATATTAAAATGCCCTTAACCGAACAATTTTGTTTCTTAATGTCTATTTCCAAAGATATTTAAAAAAAACATGAAAAATAGAGAAGATCCGCCCGAGAACCTACAGTTTTATGCTACGCTAAAATGAATCTTATTGCGATGCGTATACGCTTGGTCTTTGGTTGTGTGCAAGGTTATCATTTTGGATTGAGATTAATCCCCGCCTTAAGGGTTGTTTAAACTCAAAAGCAATATAAATGCGGGTCTTATTGTCATATTGTAAACAATTTTAACCCTTCCGTCTTCCGAGAGCGGGCTCAGCTGTGTAGCGCTTAATTAAAACATAATTTTCCTTTTTTCTTGCCTTTTTTAATCAACTAATAACTGTAATGACAAAGTATAATGTAATATTAAGGATAATGGGTATTCATTCTGTCGGGGTAAGATGTCTTTTAAAAACTGTATAGGTACTTAGTCCGATTTAGAAATTCGGTCAAATTGAATTTTATTGAAAATGGTAGAATTAAAAACCTATATTTGAGCTATGTTATAATTGAAACAAAGTGAACAAGTTAAATAAAGCGAAATATATATTATATTATATAATTATTAAACTGCTTAAAGTTAATAGGTACAGTAACTTAAGATTCAAGTAAAAATTAAAAAAATCTAAAATTAATATAATATTAATGTTAGAAAATTTTAATAATTTTATTTTTAATAATTTTTAATATTCATTTTTGAAATTTTTAATAATTGTGTAAGCTTACACAAAATGGTGGTGTACTCGGGCAATCGAAACAGTAGCGGTCATTGACTCCCTGTAAAAAAAAACTTGTCATTTTCTATATAAACTGCGATTGACAATTATGTGTCAGGTGTTCCTAAGGTTCACTCGGCGAAACTTGGCGGTAGCGGTCATTGACTCCCTGTCAAAAACTTGTCATTTTCTATACAAAGTCGTGATTGACAACATCTGACACTTCATTGTCGATCGCGGTTTATATAGAAATTAGAAAATAACAAGTTTTTGACAGGGAGTCAATGACCGCTACCGCCATGTTTCGCTGAGTGAACCTTAGCAGAAATCCTATTTTGCATACTCGATGTGAACTGAATATGAAGCATATCACTTCGAAATCATAAAAACTTTGAGATTATCATTCTAAGAGTTACCAGGTTTTCCGATGAATCTGTAATCATCTGTCTCTATAAGAGGTAAATTTTATTCTCAAATATTCTAAATACAGTGCGAGCATTTTTCATTTAGCGCCTAGACTAAAAAGATCAAAGACCGCTACCGCCACGTTTCGCCGAGTACAGTATAGACTATAGAGCATAATATTTTGTTTACTTTGGCTCATTAAAGTTTCGCGTGACGCAATTACTGGGCAGTCCTCAGTGTAAACGGACCCTAAATGCGTTCCAATTGACAGATGACACATGTTTAAACTTTATATAGCAATGTCATTGCCACGAGTTGGTTTGCGTAATAGCTGACATAATTTTCATACGTGGGAGAGCCATGCTTCGGCACGAATGGGCTGGCTCGCCCGGAGAAATACCACGTTCTCACAGAAAACCGGCGTGAAACAGCGCTTACGCTGTGTTTCGCCGAGTGAGTGAGTTTACCGGAGGCCCAATCCCCTACCCTATTCCCTTCCCTACCCTCCCCTATTCCCTTCCCTTCCCTTCCCATCCCTACCCTCCCCTATTCCCTCTTAAAGGACCGGCAACGACCCTGCAGCTCTTCTGATGCTGCGAGTGTCCATAGGCGACGGAAGTTGCTTTCCATCAGGTGACCCGTTTGCTCGTTTGCCCCCTTATTTCATAAAAATAATAATAATAATAACAATAACCGAGAAACTTACTAAATATATAGAACTCAAGGATGAAATAGCCCGCCTCTGGAACCTGGAAAAATTTACCATAGTACCCATAGTCTTATCAACTACAGGTGTCATCCCGAAACAACTACATAAATCTTTGAATACCCTCCAACTACCCCCAAACCTAATATATTTATTGCAAAAAGCAGTAATTCTAAATAGGTACTTGCCGCATTGTACGAAATTTTTTACAGACTGATGATGAATCTACTCTACATACATCCCAATCAAATCCACATACTCACACATCATACAATATGTTAGAAACCGATCATACCAATCGTCATTCTTTAGAGACTCCTTCCACACATACTAATAGTTAAAACATTAATTACTTACCTGGTGTGTACTTGGCTACGGCTCGTACATATCAGTTTACCGGTGAAAAACGAGAAAATCAAAATAACACAAAATAATAATAATAATAATATTATACTGCAGCATCAGCACAGACAGTCAACAAAAAGTTTTGTTCGACGTTTGACAACGTTTTAGTCTGGTATTCTGATATGCCGTATGCAACATGTCGGATTTTGGTCGGATTAATATATACTTTGTGTACTCGTAGCGCCCTTGTAGCGCCCTCTCCACCTTTGCGTAATATTCAATGTTAGAAAGAAATAAAAAAAATTGTATTTTTGTTTAACATTTACAAATGAAATCATTGTGTTAAGAGCTCAGCTGACTCTAAAAATCAAAAATCGTCCTTCTCTCTTCACACTCACGCCCGTCTTTCATATGCCAGGTGAAAAAGGACGGCGCGGAATCATCGCCGAGTTAGTTTTACTTGAATAAAAGGCGAACTATAATGATTATGAAAAAAGTGTTTTGAGAAAATTTAGGTTTTATCAATACCTTTTTAGATATTAAAAAATATTAAAGAAAAGACAGCAAACTTCGAAGATCTAAGCAAAAATGTGTCTAAAACAAGGTTTTTTGTAAAAAAGAAACTATCGAGCATTTTTTGAGTAATCGTGTTTTCGTCTTGAGCATTTAATCTTTATGAACTGAAGTTACTTGTGTCAAAAAATCAGTTTTCTAGACCTTACAGATTTTGAGATCTAGGTTAAAGTATGTAGTCAAGTTAGGGTCATATGGGCTCTTAAGGTATTTCCTACGCGAAAAGGAATCAAATTAATAACGGTTGACATATGGGAGTTACGTTTCCTTAACTTACTTTTCATTATTCGTAGGGTATTTCTCACAAAGGCTCTGAAAATTTAATATCTTAAGTCCTCTGTATGCCCAAAGTGATCCAATCACCTTTAAGATAGAGGAATTCCATAGGAATCGTATATTTACCAGCAAACAATGTAGCCTATATCCTCCTTGTGGTAAGCTCTTTATTGATGCCATATTACATACATCTATCATCTATATGTATAAAACTCAAAGGTGACTGACTGACATGGTGATCTATCAACGCACAGCCCAAACCACTCGACGGATCGGGCTGAAATTTGGCATGCAGGTAGATGATGATATGACGTAGGTATCCGCTACAGAAAGGATTTTGATCAATTCTACCTCCAAGGGGTTAAAATAGGGGATGAAAGTTTGTATATAATAATGCTTCTTAACGCGAGCGAAGCCGTGGGCATCCAAAAATAAGATCTTCATCACAAAAGCACACAAAAGAAAGATTTTTATCTAAGCCGCAACGTAACAGCTTTTCTTATAAAGCTCGCATGAAAGCGTTAACAAATTTACCGCGAAGCTTTCCCGTCGAGCTTTTTATTTTAAAAAGATTGACATTACCTCTACGTAATAACCTAAAGGTATTTTAAGGAGAAGATTATGTTTTTATGTAATAAGACTGTTAACCGAGAGGAAGTCAACTGATAGTGAGAGATTGCCAAAATAAAATTAATACCTAACGCTATGTAGGTACCTACTTTGATTTGTGAAAAAAATTGTACTTAGGGTGAACATGACTAGTGATTGGATAGTACTAGATCTTTAGCAACAGAATAAAAAAACAACAACAAGCTTACATTTTCGCCGAAAGATATAATACTTAGGTAGGGTAAATGACTAGTACATTGGAAAGTACTAGCCATTGGCCAGAGCATAACCCCCTTTTCCAGTAAAAAACGGGATGGTAATGATCTGGTAATGAGCTGTTGCTAAGAACATTTACGATCATGTCATGTCAGAATTGATCCACACACCAAACTTAAACTTCTAACCCTTTTCGTCAAGGATATAAAATACGGGGTTAAAATACTTAATATTCACTACAGGTGAAACTTAAGTAAAAGAAACCACTAAAGTCGGTTCCAATAAATAACAATTTAGTATCCAAACACATTCGAACGACATCCGGGGGTAGTAAATCACGGGAATTTCATTAACTCAATGCCCGAATGTCGCCACTCACCGAAACAATTATTTTTTCTTAGCAATGTACACGGACAATTATTTCTTAAGATCCCTACAATTGCTCGGAATTTAGGTTGAAAATACTGGGGAAATACGTTTAAAGATGTGTATTGTTGTGATTTTGGAAACTCTCAAAAGAAAATGTACTTTATTTCTTCTATCTAATGAAACTATAATAGCTGTAGCCCTAGAATATTTTTTTATTACTATCAAGCTTATTTTTTGTGAGTAGCTACTTCTTGATAAGACGAACAACATTTTTATTTGCGAAAAATCTTGAAAGTGGTAGCTAACATAGATAGAAAGGATTTCATACTTTGACTTGATGGTCCTAAAATATGGATTGTTCTATTTGTAGGACAATGTTACTCTTAAATTATATACTATTAACCTATCAATATACAAAAAAAATCAGCTTATTAGGGTTCCGTTTTAGGGTTCAGTAGTCAACCAAGTTTTGTTGATTACAGAACCTTATAACGGAACCCTAACGAGCTGATTTTAAAGTTACAAAAATATGTTTGAGTAGCTTAAAAGTTTACGTCAAAATACTTTGGGATTCGTTTTAATTTCATTCTAAATGACGAATGAAACGAACGATTTATTTGATTTTATCTGCCATAGTTAAAATAGTCAACATATACATAACAATGATTTTATCTTTTCCCGGTTTTTCACGTCTTCCACTAATTCTTCGCTCCTATTCGTCGCAGAGTGATGTCGTAATATAGCCTAAAGCTTTCCTCGATACATGCATTATCCAGCACAAAAATATTGTTCAAATTGAACCAGTAGTTCCTGGAATAAACGCGTTCAAACAAACTTATCGGCTTTATAATATTAGTATATTGCCCAATCAGTGCGATTCATTTAAAATTAGGTAAAAGCCGAGTAACCAAAACTTTATTTTTTATTTTTAATGATAACACATCAACGTATAAATAAAAATTACTATGTTAAAGCACAAATCAATAGGCGTGATCATTTTTCCGTAAAGTGTACCACAAAAGTGCTCAGGTTATGGGATATACTAATACTATACTGATTAAAAAAATATCAGTATCAGTATACCTGTATACCTGTTAACTGTTTACATTAAAATCAAACTGACACATATAAAACAGAGTGTTTAAAACGTCGTGCATTCTAATTAAGGTACAATTAACTCCTCTTGTACACTACAGCCTTTTCATTAGCGTTTCAGAGTTTTCCGAGTAAAACTCACAATGAAAGACCGCTTGCACTCGAAGCTCTGCGTGGTTAAAAAGAGTATATCGCCAAGCCATACATATTTACTGATGTACGTGTAGAATTTGTTGAAGTTAGGGCCGGTAGAGTTAGGCCGTGTAGATTCAGAAGCTTGGCTCGCCTCTACATGAGATCTGCCCTACTAGACAAGTGGCAAGTGAATATCGTAAACGCCAACAAAATGTATGCGATTTGATATAAGTCATCGCTTCGCTAGCGAATACTAATATCAAATCCATACATTTTGTTGGCGTTTACGATAATCGCTTGACACTTGTCTCTAGGCGCTGATATCTTTTTCACAGATTATACGTGGGAGAGCCATGCTTCGGCACGAATGGGCCGGCTCGACCGGTGAAATACCACGTTCTCACAGAAAACCGGCGTGAAACAACGCTTGCGCTGTGTTTCGCCGAGTAAGTGACTTCACCGGAGGCCCAAATATCCCCTACCCTATTCCCTTCCCTACCCTCCCCTATTCCCTTTCCTTCCCTACCCTCCCCAATTACCCTATTCCCTCCTAAAAGGCCGGCAACGCACCTGCAGCTCTTTTGATGCTGCGAGTGTCCATGAGCGACGGAAGTTGCTTTCCATCAGGTGACCCGTTTGCTCGTTTGCCCTCTAATTATCATTAAAAAAAAAAAAAAAAAACAGGGTAAACCTTATATGGTTGTCTTAGCAACTCTCACGATTGTAGTGCCAAAATCCGTTTTTCGCGAGAACAATGAATTTAAATATCCTTTCCCGCACCTCAAGGAATATTTTATCTTATTTAATCAGTTCAGCTATTTAGCCATGAAGGGATATTAAAAAAGACAGACAGACAGAGTTTCGCATTTATAATAATATTGGTAAGAATTTTTCTGACCTATTCTGACTAGTCTCGTGTTTTGGCCTTTGAAGAAAAGAAAAATATTATAAAGCCGAGTAGTGAAGCTACATACACATACAATACTTAGAAATAACACGATATATTGAAATTCAAGTCTTGTATGTTTGAATTTTTAAGCATACCACGTTGTCAAAGGGAGTCCCGCACCAATAGCGGGTGTATCCCGAGGGTGTTGCCTAGTCAAAGATATATTTAAAGTGGTGTAAAGCTTAATAGTAAAACGCATGGCCGATCTTCGAAAAATTACTAGGAATAAATGCAATGGTTTATGGACTTATAATATTCCGTATTTATTTTTGATCTGGAAAATTAAAAAAAGAACTAAGTAAGTATACAATATACATATTTTTAATAGGTTTATTTTTTCATTCTGTAGTTTAATTATTGCAGTCGTTGCGGTCGGTAAAGTATTTAGAGAATTCAAAATTTTGTTTGTCTCACTAAAGCTCGAGAACGGCTCAACCGATTTGCCTAAGTCATAAAATATTACTCATAAAACGTTCGTGGCAGTCGGGAAGGTTTATCTTATATCTTTAAACGAGCAATTCTTGTTTATACATATATATTATATTAAATAAATACATCATTGGAATCTCGGAATCGACTCCAACGATTTTCATTAAATTTAGTATATAGGGGGTTTCGGGGCGATAAATCGATCTAGCTAGGAATCATTTTTAGAAAATGTCATTTTATTCGTGTTTTATCGAATACCGAGCAAAGCTCGGTCAAATAGCTAGTAATATTTTATATTAGAAAGAAAGTGATACGAAGTTCACTGGGTCATATCTTCATTAGTTATGAATAGATAATTTGTGTTAACAAAAGGGTAAAAACTTACCTGTTAACAATGTTAAGTGTTAACCCTTACTATTATTACTTTGGTCCTCATTAATTTATTGCCATTTTATTACCACAACTTGTAGAGAATAAGCCCAAATATGTATTAAGTATAATATTGTTCCCAGCAGGCCAGACAAATAATATTATTATATTCGTCCATATTAATTAAACTAAAGAGTTTATGAGTAATAAAAGATAGAGAATATAGGAAATAGGCAGGTATATTGACTAAACTAAGTATATACGAATAATCATCATTAGTGAAAATCATTATCATTATTATTATAAGAGTAAATAAAGCTCACAGGCCACAGCATACGTTGTGTCCAGCACATTTAAGGCTCTTGCCCCGCTCAGAGTGGAAAATTAATTACCTAAATGTAATTAAAATTTTTACATAAGCCTCACACATTATCTGTCAAACTCTTAATTAACGTTTAATGATGATTAAACTTTAAATTAAAGAAGAATTTGACAGATAATGTATGGGGCAAATGCCAAAATCTCCATTTAACTAGTTATATAATTAACATTTGACTTTTAGTGTGGCAGTTAAACATAATAGGTATATTATATTATTTCCACGACGTTTAAGGCAAAAAACAATTTGCCGGGTCAGTTAAGATTTTGTCTAAACACTATCAAGTAGCAATTAATATAATGTGATGTTGGCAATGTTTTTTTTTTATGAAATAGGGGGGCAAACGAGCAAACGGGTCACCTGATGGAAAGCAACTTCCGTCGCCCATGGACACTCGCAGCATCAGAAGAGCAAGTGCGTTGCCGGCCTTTTAAGAGGGAATAGGGTAATAGGGGAGGGTAGGGAAGGGAAAGGAAGGGAAGGAAATAGAGAAGGGTAAGGAAGGGAAGAGGGAAGTGAATAGGGTAGGGGATTGGGCCTCCGGTAAACTCACTCACTCGGCGAAACACAGCGCAAGCGCTGTTTCATACTCATATGACAATCATTAGACTAAATTTTTGCTAATAATGAGTTTAGTAACCTCAAAAGATTTTTCACTTGTTTATGTAGGAGAAAGTAGCGTACATACTATAATAAACAACACACTCAGTAATTGTAAGCTTTATTAAAAACTAGATGATGCCCGCAACTCCGTTGCGCCAAAATTAGTTTATCGCTTGGGAATCGTACATTTTTCCAGGATAAAAAGTATCCTATGTCCTTTCCCGGGACTCAAAGTACCTCTATGCCAAATTTCAGCAAAATCGGTTCAGCGGTTTGAGCGTGAAGAGGTAACAGACAGACACACTTTCGCATTTATAATATTAGTATGGATTTGATAATTTATGGGCGTATTTTATAATTTCTTAATGTAATTAACGAATTACAAAGCCGATATTAATCAGTAATAAGTGTCAGAAATCAAAATGCAAAATTTAGAACCTAAGTTATTTTCTAATTAACTAAATTACTTATCGTCATTATAATATTTTGAAACCCCGATTTTTATGATAATCTCATTAATTTTGCCTCCATCTCAACAATTTTAAGACTTTTCACAATAAAGTTTCATCTTACAAATGATTCGAAACTAGATACGTCCATAAAAAGTTACGATTGTTCTGTCATAATGACGAAATTGTAGCAAAATATACAGCTGGTACCTTTTGGGTGCTGAATTTACCTTCATAATAGACTTACAAAAGTTAGGGGTCAAATAAAATTTGAGAAGTTGATAAAAGGGGAACACAGATCCAGTTAAGGGTCCCCACAGACTTACAAGTATTTAAAGTTGGCCGACTATCGTACAAACCACAGAAATAGATCAAGATAGAAGCGGCATACACTCGTGTTCATACAAATTGGAGCGACATGGCGCTTCTATCTTGATCTATTTTTGTGGTTTGTCAAGTCTGCGGTGACACTAAACATTTGCAACGCCCAACAAACTAGAGGTATGCTCTGCGTAATTTGTAGTATAAAGTTTGGCATATCTGTTTGTCTGTCTGTCTGTGATCGTTTCATTTTTACTCACAAGATGACGCCCGCAACTCCGTTGCGCCAAAACTCGTTTATCGCGCGGGAACCGTACATTTTTTCGGGTTAAAAAGTATCCTATTTCCTTTTGATTCAAAGTATCTGCATACCATATTTCAGCCAAATCAGTTCAGCAATTTGGGCGTGAGGAAATAACAGACAGGCAGACACACTTTCGCATATTTTCTTTTCTGCTATACGTGGGAGAGCCATGCTTCGGCACGAATGGGCCGGCTCCACCGGAGAAATACCACGTTCTCACAGAAAACCGGCGTGAAACAGCGCTTGCGCTGTTTCACGCCGAGTGAGTGAGTTTACCGGAGGCCCAATCCCCTACCCTATTTCCTTCCCTACCCTCCCCTATTACCCTATTCCCTCTTAAAGGCCGGCAACGCACCTGCAGCTCTTCTGATGCTGCGAGTGTCCATGGGCGACGGAAGTTGCTTTCCATCAGGTGACCCGTTTGCTCGTTTGCCCCCTTATTTCAATAAAAAAAAATATATATATTTATAAAACTAAGTAGGTACGGATTCTCTTCATTTTTTAAAGCAACAAGGTTAAGAGCTTAAGAGGGTTAAACCAGAGGCGTTGTTATAGTTACTTATCATCAAATAGGGCAATTGGCGTCCATTATGGACTTCTAGGGATTTGACAGTTTATTTAACATTTTGTTATGGTTAAAGTTATAGTTAAAGTAAGTTGGTGCAACCCACCCTTAAGGTTTTTAGTTGACTAAAATAGCTGAAACGTTATAGTTTCGAATGTTTCGAATAAATCTCAATGTTTCTTTCTTTACAGAAATGTATATTAATAATATTTTATTTTATTCGTCAGGAAAAGAATCGAGGTAGACACATAAGAAATGATCATAATAATTATTCATTGTACACATTACACACGCAAAGCTTAATCACTTTCGTCACAGCCAAGCAATGTAACAATTAGTTCTGGCTTGGATAAGAACTGAGTCATAGGATTCGAACCCGTGACCCCCGTTCTCACACTTTATTTATAACTTCAAAAGGATTGTAGTAAAACACTAATTGTTTTGTGCGGGCAAGACGCCAAGCCTAGGGCCATATCACATTGCAACGTGGCGATGTGATGCGATGCAATTTTAATGAGCCATTACAAACTGAACTTTATTTACTGCACAAGAAAATACATACACATTATACAGAATGTAACATAACTAAGTGATAATATTTTAGGGTGTGTATGTGTCCCCTGTATTGAGTTCACTGTGAAATTAGCAGCGCTAAAAGAGCAATTTTAAGTGATTTGTATGAGCAAGCGCCTCGTCGTGAATTTTTCCATACAAAGGTGAAAAAAGTTGCTCTCACAGCGTTGCTACTTTCACAGCGAACTCTATAGGGAAAACACATACACACCCTAAAGTATTATTACTTTTTTTTGTTACATCCTGTATAAGGACCACATACATACTCTTAAAGATTATTACTTTGTTTTGTTACATTCTATACGTGGGAGAGCCATGCTTCGGCACGAATGGGCCGGCTCGACCGGATAAATACCACGTTCTCACAGTTAACCGGCGAGAAACAGCGCTTGCGCTGTGTTTCGCTGAGGGAGTGAGTCTACCGGAGGCCCAATCCCCTACCCTATTCCCTTTCCTACCCTCCCCTATTCCCTTCCCTTCTCTACCCTCCCCTATTCCCTCTTAAAAGGCCGGCAACGCACATGCAGCTCTTCTGATGCTGCGAGTGTCCATGGGCGACGGAAGTCGCTTTCCATCAGGTAACCCGTATGCTCGTTTGCCCCCTTATTTCATAAAAAAAAAACTGTAGATATAGATATAGCGCCACACAAACTAATAGCTATGTCGACACTGTGCACTTTCATCTTCAATTTTCGTCATCAACTTTCATATTGGCGCATTCAATAATTGAATGCGTCAAGGAACGCAACGCCAATATTGTTATTTTTAAAGTTTTGGATACGGTCAGAAGGCATGCGTCACGGGCATGCCTCACGTTCGCTGTTGACTGCGCTATAACCCATGCCCTTGACGAACATAAGAAGGCACAGTGTGGACAAAGCTATTCAGCAACGCTGTTGAACAGTTAAACTCCTGTCAAGGACCCAAGAAACATGGGCACAGAGGGCACAAGTCTGCTAACCATTTGGATTCGAGAGTGTACACGAGTTAACGGCTTCCGTTTTTCTATTTTATAAGCTATTTTTAAGTGCCTCAGAAAAATTTGCATTGCTAAGTGTAAATTGCTGTTAGGTTTTAAAAAGCTCAGAGATATTTTGACTTCATTTTTAAAATAAACTGTGAATAAGTTTATCTTTCTAAGTTGTAATTAATTCAGATATTTAAAAGAAACTTAGTTGTTTACGGCAAACTTAAAGCCAACAAAATTTAATGCGCACAAATAATAATAAGCAGACGGATCGCCTCATATTGAGCCACTAGTATCAACCATTAAAAAAAATCTTTCGGCACTCAGGGACTGCCGCGGTAAAGCATCCACAACGAATGCAATGGCCTTGTGATAATCGTCTTCTCTAAAGGTAGTTTTAACTTAGAGACCATTATGACGCTCAGAGTTGAAGACATGAGTGGATGAAGTGGGTAAGTGAAAATTTCAAAACTATCGTTTTTTGCATAAATGGAGGCTTAATCCCAGAAAATCCCAGAAAACGTCCAAAATCTTTCAGTTAATAAATTTTAAAAAGTTTTTAAAAAACGTTTGTGTGCTAGGGCTATAAGATAAACGATTTTCTCAATGATAGCACACCCTGGGAAAATAAGCTAACTGACTGTAAGCTGCTTCTATATAAATATAACACATTTTACATGCTTTTGTAAATTAGTTTAAGTTACTATTGTAATTTTCCATCTTTTTAGTAAAAGATGGCCTCGAGCGAGTGCCTTGCGCTGGTTCTTCTCGTTGGGTTAGTTCCCGAACCGGTGGTAGGCTTCATGTCTAGACGTTCTAAAAGTGTTAACTTCGTTAACCTATTTAGAAATAAATATTTTGATTTTAATTTTTACTTTTAAGACCGGGGAAATGATTTAGTAATCAAAAAATGTAGATTCTATGTATAGCTAGATGATGAAATAAGTAAGTTACAAGGTTTGTTCAAATTATCAGGGAAAAAATGAGTAATTGCTCTTATGTTGTAAAATATTAGTTACTCACTTTATCCACCCATGTCTTCATTTCCTATTAAGCAAAGGGATGTGAAAGCACAAAAATTTTGCGCGAAAATTCCACCAAAGGGCGGTTTTATTTAAATGCTAATGCTTACTTATTATTTTGCTTAGATCCTTTTAATTGGGGTACAACTTCTGAAGTATAATTTACATCAGAAAGACTATTTGTAAATAATGGACAAGTTTACATTGAAAATAACTGGAATTTTGGAATGACACTGTTTAGAGTTAAGTGTTAACAGTAAAATGTAATTTGAGCGTTTAATTGCTTAAGATAGCCTGAATACTAAATGTTGGACGCTAATCCGTTGCGCCAAAACTCGTTTATCGCGTGGTAACCGTGCATTTTTCGGAATAAAAGTATCCTATGTCCTTTCCCGGGGCTCAAAGTATCTCCATACCGAATTTCAGCAAAATCGATTCAGTGGTTAGAGCGTTAAGAGGCAACAGACAGACAGACACACTTTCGCACTTATAATATTAAGTATGGATATGTAACAGCAAGAAGTTTTGTTACAATATTATTATATTCCCTTAAGTTCCTTTACTCGTGAAAAAATATGTTATTTATTTATTATTAATGACATTTTTAAGTCGTTAATGTTTCATTTACAATTTAAAAATGTTACAGTTTAATTATTATAATACATAATATTTTAAAATAATTTTATAAAGGTTTGTGCAGAAGAGTAGCGTGCCTTAGTATGGGGTCCCGTATGAAAATTTATTTGGAGGCCCTCAGGTAGAGTAATTTACGTACGTTGGGGGCCATGTCCCATGACCCGGGGGTATCGTATGATTGAAACGGCAGATTTCTGGGTTTGTGCCTTGATTCGCCATACGGACTTTAAAAAAATTAAAGTAATTAAAGAATCACAGATTTTAATTTAATATCTTGGTACTGGTGCAAGCGATGAAATAATAATACCTACTAAAAATTTTATTAAGTATACTGAAGAGATGATGATGATGAAAAATGATAGTAAGATAAGATCCAGAGCCCCTAGCTAAGACGTTTTGTTTTAAAATGTATGAACACAACACGAATGTCGACTTTATTTTATCGAACGCATCAATTTCGTATCTACATTTTGATCGGCGATTCTATAAAGAAGCGGTAAAGAAAACGTGTTGGCTAGGGTCTCAGGACCAACATTGATTTGACATAACCTGACCAAATAATTTAGATCCGCATAAACTGACGAGATGATGATGTTGATATTGTGATTGTAAAAGATCCAGTTCTTCCTTTTTAACGCCATCTTTATTGGTGCTATTTAGATAAGTGCTTCTCCTATTACGTGCTTAATGTGTTTTTATTTTTAAGGCAGATAGATGGTCAGATGCGAACTTCGGTTAAGCTATCCATAGATAATATTATTATCATAATATAAAACTCCCTTAAATAGCTTTTTTATATTATTATTGTCTACATAACTCTTGTCTTTTACTTCTTTTCTACATAAGTCTTGTCTTCTACAGCCGCATATTTATGACAATTGTTTCCCACTGCCAGACACCCCTAAAGAATACTTTAAGATGGGGCTTTGCCTCTCAACGAAAAAAAATATTTGACTTTTTAATTGGCTCAAGAGTTTCGGCGGCAAAAGTGACAGCTGACAGCTGGCCGCCATGATGGATAGTGACCGGGCGGCATTATGCCGCGCCACGCGCTGTTAATTGCGCCGTATTAACACACAAATAAGTATGCAAATAGCTCGTGTAATTATACTGAATGCTAAACACCCAGTTGAAATTCATGGTGGGACGCGGATTTTAAAGTTGTTAATTAGTACGAAAGTTTTTTGCCATGCGGACATTTTGAGACGCCATCTTGTTTGCTTTTTAACCGACTTTTAAAAACGAGGAGGTTCTATATTGCTGTGGATATTTTTTTTCTAAAAAGGTTTTTATATTGAGAGATCCGATATAGCACCGATAAAATATTAAGGTATTAGGACTGAAAATTTAAATACTTATAAGTATTGTAACATGAGGTAGGCAATACTTCATCACTATAATACTTATTATATAATTATATGTCTTTCTCATTATCCTTACAATATGAGAAAAGATGCTGAAATTCATCGGTTTATCGAATTACATGTTACATCTCAACTTTAATAGCACTTTTAAGTAGCTGGCGTCAAAACTTTAACCATTGACATTTGACTGTTAGGGATGTTTCTATGCTACATAGATAAACTACTAACAAAACTACAAAAACTGGGGTTTGGATAATTATATTGTGTAATAGTTGGTAACTAAATTATGACGATAACTTAAAAGTTCTAATTTACATTGACTTATGGCCTGTATTCACTTTGATTAGTGATAAGTGCAGGTGATTATTGCAGGTAATTAGTAATCAGGAGTAAGTGTGGACAGCGACTGATTAGTGCAAGTCCTTTATTTTCTCCTAATTCACCTGCACTCGCACTAATCAAAGTGAATACGGACCCAAGCGCGCGCAAGCAAAAGGATAATTCCAGCTCAGTTATTGGATTGAAACATAATTATATTTTGAATGATTACGTAGGTACATGTACTGCTTAATGGAAGCTTGAAATGTTTTCATTTATACAGTGCCAGAATCCAGTAATACTGTAGCTAACGTATCATATTATTAAGTCAACATTCTCAGTGATTAAAGCACAGGCATACCATATATAGCAACACCAATATAATTTAAAGTTAAAATTTAAAAAAATCTAATAATTTATTTGCCAGACTTCTAGACAAACATTAACGCCTCCGTGGTCCAGTGGTTCAGAGCTCCGCTCTTGACTCGGAGGTCATGAGTTCGATTTCCGCGTTGGAAACATGTTATGTGTGGTGTGAAGCGTCCATAGATATATATTTATATATCTATGGACGCTTCACATCACGTCAGTCTGGCCCCGTGCTAAGTACCTAAAGGACAGGTACCAGACAACGGAAATATATTTAATACTTTTTATACTATACATATATTTTAAGATTTTTAATAAGTTGTCTGACGAGTAAGATGATCCATGCGTCGGATGGGCATGTAAAAAGTCTTTCCTGCGCCTGATCTCTCGCCAGTCGTGTCGGTCGTCCGTCCCACTGACTTATGAGAGTAAAAGGAATAAAGAGTGCTCTTGTGTACTGCGCACACACTTGGGCACTATAAAATTACTCCTGCGTAATTGGCCTTGGTTTCAATGAAATCGGCCACCGTCACCGGAACCGGTGTGGGAATTAGATAGAAAAACATTTTAAATGAAATCTCTAAATTATCTTTTCATCATAGCTGCTCTAGCCTCCATAAAAAATAAGCGTTCTCTATTTAAAATCGCTGTTTTACTTTTTTATTTGAACGAATGGCCAAATTATATTTCTTACTATATATGAAAAATTGATACCTGATTTCCTCAGGGAGGCAAACCAACCAAGCATTTGATATGGCAATAATTGAAATTTCAAATCAAACAACCTACGTTACTTTTAAAACAAAATACAATAGAAGGTCGTGTGTTAAATTGATTTTAAACCTTTTCTTAACTTATTTTTGCTAGGGATCGCAAATAATGGGGGCGATACCGGTCCGTCCACGTCGTGTCCCTGGGCACCTCCCCCGTGCCATCGTGAGCGTTTTCCCGGTGACACGGTAGGGGTGGCTGAACGCCGGTATGGGCGAGTGTTTGAGTGTATGAATGGCTGCGCCCACAGTGTGACGAAAGGGCCCGTGACCCGGGATGTCGGAGTTTAGTGATGATGGAAAAACGCAGCAAGGAAAATAATCTCCGGGTGGGTCCCGGCTCCGAGGGGGCCGGAGAATCCCATACGTCGCCTTCGAGCGGCGGGCGGTCCGTGTATACGGAGGGGCCACTTACTGCGAGGAGGAAGGGGGAGAAAAAGGAAGAGAAGGACGAAAAGAAGGAGAGGAAGGGTAGCGCTAAGAAGCGCGCGGATCCGGTGGTGCTCCTAACCGCACTGGAGCGGGATCCGCCTACCGATGAAGACAGAGACAGCGAGGTCTGCTACTCGGCGTCCGGCAGCAATATGTCACTGGACTCCGTGGGGTTGCCCGCACCATCCGGACGTACGACTCCCTTAAAAAGGAGACTCCTGGACGAGACTGACGAGGTGCCGTCGACTAGCAAGGCGACGGCGCTGAAACCCAAGAGAGGACGTGGCCGCCCTCCAACGACCGGAGAGTACGTCGGCCTGGCTAAGGCGCAGGCCGACTACAACCATGAAAAGGAGGAGGCCCTCCGGCTTCAGGCCGAAGACGAAATTGCCGAACAAGCGAGCAATGCGAAGCTTGCACGTACGTGGCTCAGCTCCGTCTTCAAGTCCGACCTCGCCGCTACTTCTCCTTCGGTAAAAGAGGCCAAGAAGGAATGGACGGGCGCTGACATCACCAGGACGGTGGCGGCGTCATTGAAGACCATCTTAATGATTACCAAGAAGTCCACGAACCTTAAGGGAACATACCAGAAGTACCTTAAGGAATCGGTGGCGACCATATGGATGGTCTTCAACAAACTGGCGGACCTCAGCACATCTGAGGAAGTGAAGGTGTTGGAGGCTCGAAACACACGCCTCGAAGAGCAAGTGGCGGTGCTACGCCACGAGCTGGACGAGGTGCGCAAAAAGGCCTCACAACCTACCGGAGGAGACATGCGCGAGCTATTAGCCGAGGTCTCCCGCGCGAACGCGCAGACCTTCGGCAATATGCTGAACGCCAGGCTGGCCGGGCTGGAGAACCGACTCCTGCCGGAGCCCAGACGAAGGCCCTCGCTGGCGTCGGACAGGACTTGGGGTGAAACCCAGAACGCCGTCGCGAGCGCTGTGGCGCCGATCGAAGAAGAGTTGCCGGGACCCCCTCTGCCAAAGGCGAAAGGGAAACCGGCCAATGCGAAGAAGACTCGACCGCCTGTCGCTGTTGCGGCCCCGCAAGAGGCCCCTGCCACATCTACGGCGCCTAAGGGCAAAAAGGCCCGTAAAAAGAAGAAGCGGCCGTCAATGGCCGCTCAGGAGGCGGCACAGGGGGGAGCGACCATCGGCTCCCCTGGTACAGAGACCCCTTGGACCAAGGTGGGTCCAAAGGGTAAGAGGAAGAAGGGGGCGGCTACACCATCTACAGCCTTTGCCGCGAGGCTCAAGACCGTCCTGCCTCAAGAGGTGAAAGTCGGGCGGCCAGCTGCATGCGCTGAAGTGCGTATCGCCGGCCTTGACGACTCAGTGACGGCCGCCGAAGTAACGGAAGCGGTCGCACTCGAAGGAGAGTGCCTGGCCGGCGATGTTCGGGTAGGGCCAATAAGAGAGGGGCCACGGGGGGACGGGTCGTGTTGGATTCGCCTCCCAGTCGCGGCCGCCAAGAAGCTCTCGAGCTCTGGGCGGTTGCGGGTTGGCTGGGTGTCGGCGAGAGTGACGCTGTTGGCCGACGCGCTGCTTCCGCTGCCAGGACACCGGCCACGTGGCTGCCAAGTGCCAGTGCCCGGTGGACCGTAGTGGGACTTGTTTCCGCTGCGGGAAACCGGGGCACAAGGCGGCGGAGTGCGGGGCTGCAGAGCCAAACTGCGCCCTGTGCGAGGCCGCTGGCAGGGCGGAAAGGGGGCACGTGCTGGGCGGCAGAGGATGTCCATCTGCCGCGAAAAAGCCGGCTCCCCGAGAAGAGAAGGCCCTGTGCAGGATGGCTCGGCAAAAGCCGAAGCCCTAGGGCGCGCGGGCTCAGCCCGTCTCTGCCGCTATGGAGACGGAGGCCTAGACCCGCGGGCGGCGATCGGGGGATCCCCGCCCGCATAAAAGGTCCCGAGAAGACAGCCTCTCTATAGGCCCGGGGGCTCTCGGTGAGGTACGCGGCTGAAGCCGCTGGAAGAAGGTGCCGGTTGCGGCAGCGCGCTGGCAGGGGCGGAGTTGTAGTCGCTCCGTGGTTCCCGTCCCTCCAGCACTAGGCGCATGACGGAGGGCTGGGGGGGTTTTAGTGGGTAGACCTCTTGTAGGGAGTCCCACATACCCCCGTCCCTTCCCCCGAGGGGGCGGGGGATACGCAAAGTATCTGAGCTACGAGTAAAATAGAGACTGGGACACATTGTTTTTACTTTGTTTGCGTTTTTTTGCATTTGCATGGGGTCACCAATGTGCGTATGCAAAAAATAATAAAAACATTCCTAATTTTATATTCTGAAATTCACAAATTAAAGCAAATCCTTTATTATCCGCGTACAGATTGAGATCAACAGTCACTCTATGCGATTTTATTGAAGTTTTAATTTTGCTAAGGGCCTCCAAAACAATTTTATATGGGCCTCTGCCAAGGCACGCTACGCTTACTCATATTTTATAATTTTATGATGAAATGATCTTTTCTATTTGACTCTGATGATGAAATGATCTTTTCACTTATGACATTCCGAAATATACGAGTAATATTAATTAATGATACACCTAAACACTCTACATACGGAATAACATTTCCAATTATCAGCTTGTCAGCCGCTAGCTACAAGCTACACAGGAATTATATTGCGTAGTGCACAAACAATCACCATCAGTATATGCCAACATATAACATACAAGCTTTGGACTGTTAACTGTGGGCGTGTTCCGAATTATAAGTCAGTATACTGGCCAGTGCTCCATACGTCAAGAACCGACACCATGCTGATAATTATTAAAGACATGAGTGAATGAAGCGAGTAACAATAATTTCAAAACTATAATAATAATAATAATAATATCTATGGACGCTTTACACCACGTCAGTGTGGTCGCTTTCTAAGTACCTGACGGACTTGTGTTACGGGTACCAGACAATAGAAATATATTTAATACTTTTATACTATACATAATATATGTAAGATTTTTATTATAATATAATAAAAATCTAAAATATATGATGATACACATAATATTTAATACACATCCATGACCCTGCACGAACTTTTTCAAACTTTTTTGTTCCGTCGGCGGGAATCGAACCCGCGACCCCCGGCTACCAACAGCCCACCAAATGAGCCACAGAGGTCGTTTTTTTGTATAAATGGAATCTTTAGGACCGGAAAATGGTTTGAAATCAAAAAAATGTAGATTCCATATATAGCTATATAACATATTAGACGATGATGTACGTAAGTTACTAGGTTTGTTCAAATTATAAGGGAAAAAATAAGTAATATTATATTCCCGTAGGTATACAGTAAACAAGCATGGAATCCACACTTGTTTCATTTATATTTTTGTGTCGGCATTTCATTATTTATTATTCGTAGTTTACAGATATATTATATTATGTACCTTTATCGTTACTATAATTTGGTACTATTAATATATATTCTGTGCTATAATAATATCATAAATGTTAAAGTGTGACTCTGTTACTTTTTCTGTTGATTTTAATAATAACTATTAAAATTTGACATGATACTTTGAGACGCCGAAAATAACAAATCCCACCAAAAACATTTCATGAAAAATGTTGCCAAGACGACCACCACAAGTGAGGTTTGCACTGTGAAAATGATGACAGATCTCATGTAGAGCCAAGCTTCTGAATCTACACGGCCTAACTCTACCGACCCTAATTTCAACAAGTTCTACATAATATTATCAGTAAAGATAGCTCTTTACGCGGCAAAATTTTAAAAACGTTTTCCGCGCAACAAACAACAACAGAGTTGCGGGCGTCATCTAGTCCATACTAATAAATGCGAAAGTGTGTCTGTCTGTCTGTTATCTCTTCACGCTCAAAGTGCTGAACCGATTTTACTGAAATTCGGCATGGAGATACTTTGCACCCGGGAAAGGACATAAGATAGTCTTCATGCCGGGAAAATGCAAGTTTTCCGCGCAACAAACGAATTTCCCCGTTGCGGGCGTTATCTAGTATATTATATTTCTGTACAATCCAACTCTTATCATAAAGCCTCCTTGTAACCCGCGACGCCGAATGTATGAGCAGGTCTCGGTGTTACGTTTCAAAGAATCCCGCAATACGCGGCCGAATTTTGCCGGGAATTTGCCCAAAAATTCCAAGTTGACTCTCACTAGTTTTGTCATTCGGAGAATGTGCGTTTGGGGGTTCTGTAGCTAGATTATTAATCCATACTGAATGCAGAATTGTTTGTATGTCTATCAAGGGCGTACCCAGGATTTCAGCTGGGGGGGCAGGGGCAGCATACCTGTTTCGAGAAGATATGGTCAGTCTGGTAGATTAAAAAACAAAAAAACATAAAAATTTAATTTCATTAATCTGACTGAAAAGATATTTTGTTGCCAACACTTCATTTTGCGCAGAATAGGTAAGCAGCTTCACCCCCCCCTGCCCCCCCCCCCCCCCCCCTGGGTACGCCAATGATGTCTATAGTCTTTAAGTTTAAACGGCTAGAGCGGTTTTGAAATAAGGTTTACAGATCCTTTGGGTTCCGGAAAAGGACATACTTAGATATTTTTATCCCACAAAAATGTACACATGAAATTTTTGTGCAATGATGTTAAGGGCAATATCCATTATCCACGTAGTATTTAATAATTCAAACATAGGTATGGACGGTCTGTTTATTACTGTGTTTAGTGTTATAAGTGGGAAGGTATTTTTTTAATGACCTTAAACTGAAAGGATCATGAAGTGTGATTGGTTCATCATGCCAAATCCGAACGTAATAAAAAACGTAAAAAGAAAACAACAGAAGTCAGAACCCTAATGTAAGACACCTCAAAATCCAAACCGCCGATGTTATGGTTGCAGTAAAAAGTTCAATTCTATATTTATCCACTGTTTCCCCAAAAGTAGGTTAATCTCAAACAAATATGGCGGCCAGCTTCTTAAATAAGTATAAAATAACGTAAAAGATATGCAAAAAACCGGCGAAGGCTGCCGTACTATAGTCCAGGTAAATTAAATTGTGAAAAATGTTCAAAGAAACCTTTTTTGATGACAGATTAGGGAGCCATTAAATCGAGATATGAGAAAAGTTTGCGAGCAAGCCTAGGGGGTGGGTAATAGTGTTTTAGGACCCCGCCTAAGCCCTATTGTCTGAAAATATAGCTAGCAGCGACTAGCTAAAACTTTACTAGCCTTAAAGTATATAGAATGTAACAAAACAAAGTAATACTTTAGGGTGTGTAGAGACTTCACTGAGAAAGTAGCAGCGTTCGAAGAGTACTCTTTTTGTTATTTGGATGGGTTTTGTTAAGCCTGGTATACCATAATCCAATAATTTGTTAGCGACGTAGTATGCCACATATTGTGTTAGTATATATAATATAATTATTTTAATTTTAAGTATCTAATATAGGTATATAGTTACTTAATATAACATGGGCAATATTTTAAGATATTAGTAAAAGGTTACAAGTAATGTATTGTATGTTTTAAAAATATAATGAGACGTGTAGCTGTCCCGTATTTCGCCCGTATTATTTAATTGAAGTGACCAAATAAGTATGTCACCATGGCAACGTCCATCGCTATCCCGTCGCACAAACAATGGTCGCCGTCAGTCTCGAGTTGTAATAATTTACTATTATTTATTCAACAAATGCACTTATCAATATAAAAAGTACCCAGTAGCCGATTCTCAGACCCACTGAATATGCATATAAAATTTGGTTAAAATCAGTAAAGCCGTTTCGGAGGAGTACGCGGCCTAACATATGTGACACGAGAATTTTATATATAAGATATACCTAAGATATTACAAAAAAATTTGAATCATTGAAAATTCAAGTAATTAATTAATCAAACAGTAAGTCCTAAATTTACTACCTTTACCTATTTGCCGAGTAAGGTTTTAAAGTTGTACACCAGTGTTAGATTGCACATGCAAGGATCTATCGGTTGATGTAATAGGAGTGGTATGTAATATACTGCAGCACTCAGAGACGATGATTAATTACTTAACTGTAATTAAATGAAGATTTTGACATAAGCCCATTAATTTATTTCATATTACCTCACAAGAAAGCGCTAAAGTCTAGTATTATTTGTTACAGTTATTCTTGTGATATCATTGAAATTTTGTTTAAACTTAGGTAAGTAAGTTAAAAGTTTAATTGAAAACCATTTAATGAAAAATTTGGGTCTACGATGACTTGATTTTGGAAAAATCCACACACTTATGTAGAAAAGGTCGGTTAGGAGCCTTAAAAACGCTTTTTATAGGGAGAGGCTGTTGGTGATGCACGGTACGGCTTAAGTAACGTTTTAATGGCACTAAACCTGTTGTCTTACAGCTAGCGGCCACATCATATCATAATATACTATACTAGATATTCCACGCAATTCGCCCGCGTAATTTAGAAATTACACGGAAACTCTACATTTTTCTTCAAAAATAACCTATATACTTTCACGTGGTCTATCCTTCATTTCTAAAGCAGTTCTTAATATAATAAGCAATTTCAAATAATTTCCTCCGTTTTTTCTACATTTTCTTCTATTTCTTCGATCCTATTAGTCTTAGCGTGATAAAATATAGCATATAGCCTTCCTCGATAAATGCAGGGCTATCTAAAATTGAAATAATTTTTCAAATCGCACCAGTACTTCCTGAGATTAGCGCGTTCAAACAAACTCTTCCGCTTTATAATATTAAAGTATAGATAAAATAGATATACAGGTGTAACATAGAGAAGTGAGGATAGTTTATGGTGTGTATGCGGCCATTGTATAGAGTTTACTTTACAGTAACTCATTAACTTTAAACTAAATACTTTTACTTCTTTTAAAAGTAACTCTTTCAGCGCTACTTTGACAAGTCGCACTGAAAGAGTTAGACCGTACTTTTTTAATTGTTGTATCTGCAAAGTGTAAGTTCATGATGTTGGGGCATTTCTCATGGAAACGTGGAAACATAGACATACGTGGGAGAGCCATGCTTCGGCACGAATGGGCCGACTCGACCGGATAAATACCACGTTCTCACAGAAAACCGGCGTGAAACAGCGCTTGCGCTGTGTTTCGCCGAGTGAGTGAGTTTACCGGAGGCCCAATCCCCTAACCCCTACCCTATTCCCTTCCCTACCCTCAACTATTCCCTTCCCTTCCCTTCCCTACCCTCCCCTATTACCCTATTCCCTCTTAAAAGGTCGGCAACGCACTTGCAGCTCTTCTGATGCTGCGAGTGTCCATGGGCGATGGAAGTTGCTTTCCATCAGGTGACCCGTTTGCTCGTTTGCCCCCTTATTTCATAAAAAAAAAGAACATAGTACTGGTTAATATTTTTTTTTTAGTAATATGTGAAAACTTGGTGGAGTATACTATCGTTTATTTTAAGTTTAGTATGTAATTTCTTTTGTAATTTCTTTGTATTACTTGTGTACGGTCAACAGATTGTCGACAGTACATCACGTTTCGCACTGTCAGCGTATACAAATATGGCGGTTGTTTTCCAATAAAATAAAAAAAAATAAAAAATGAGATTTAGAAAAAATTAGAATTATTTACTTCATTACTATTAACAAAAAGGTTTTACGAAGCGTCGTGTTACTTAAATTCAGAGTTTTCAGCATTTTTTTAAATTTTCGAATTATTCGAACATTTTTGTAAAATATTCCAATTATTCGAATAGTAAATTTGTCGAATAATAACATTCCCTATATATGTCTCTCGCGAAACCACTACAAGGGCTTTTGTTTATTATTTAGCCTTGTTATAGCCTTATAATATAGATTTAATAGTAAAAGTAGGGTTTTATAACAATTCAAATCTGTCAACGGTAAAATATTTTAGAATACAATCCGCGAGCTATCCCTATACCAGTGTTACTCAACCTTTTTTATATGGGCCCCAAACACGACTTTGGTCTTGGTGTCGCGGTACTCGGTACTCGGTAGTGGGCTCCAACTGAAACTCTTTGGGGTTAAAAAATAACGTTTTTCAAAATTAGCGACTCATGCCCGGTTTCTGAACTATTTGACAGTCCGAGTTTATCTTTTCACTAGCGTAGTTGATTGGTTAATTTTTTGACGCCAGCCAATCAAAAGCTTTGTTTTGGAGTTTAAGAAAAACTCCGGTTATAAAACTAAGAAACTGGGAATCAGAAGGAGATAAATTGTTCACGACTTTCACATCGTCTTTACTCTATTTTAGCGGTGGGCGTGAATTCCAAAACGGTTTAACTATACGCGGGTCATTGAAAAAGCCCCCGCGGGCCGCAGGTTGATTATAGCTGCCCCAGACCCTAAATCTACGGCGGAATGTCACTAAAACTCACAGTTAATTAAGAGACCGCTCTATAATTTTACGTTTGACTTTTAATTTACAAAGAACTTTTCAAATAATAGTGCCAATTAAATTAAAGTCACATCATTATTAAGTTACATTCAAGACGGTATTTTCAATTAAGTAGAAAAACGAGCTTATAGCGCTCGCTTGATAGAAGGCGACTTACAAACACTTTTCTTCCTTTTTACCAGACTGTGCCAACTAAAGCAAAAGATTTTAATATGTAAGTAAGTATATATGTATGTTGGTTTGTAAAACTGTTGTGCCTAAACTAACTCGGTGTATGGGAAAAATATTATACAGGGTGTAACAAAACTAAGTGATAACACTTTAGGGTGTGTACATGTTCTTTGCAGAGAGTTCACTATGAAAGTAGCAGCGTTGAATGCCCAATTTTTTTTCACTTTTGTACCTATGGGAAGCGCCCCAGCGTCACGAGTTTCCCCATACAAAAGTGAAAAAAAATTTTGGTCTTTAAGCGCTGCTACTTTCACAGTGAACTCTCTACAAGGAACACATACACATGCTAAAGTATTATCACTTAGTTTTGTTACAACCTGTAGTTAAAAGTCGTTACATTGGTTTTACAATTTTCGCACCTAATAAAATTATAATCTTTAAAGTTTTTCATAACCCATTAGTCGCTTACAAAGTTACTTTTTATTCGACTCCAAAAAAGAAGGAGCTTCTATGTTGGACTGTTAATATTTTTTATGTGCTATCTATGCTATTTTTTATTACAACTAAACGTGATTTGAAAGTATCAAAATCTCTGTTTTCGACATCAAAAGCGTTTTATATACGATTCATTTAACGCTAAATGAATTTATTAAGAGAATAAGCTATGTTTGAAGTGAATAATAAAAATTAAAACAAACGCATTAGTGATGAAAAACTTTGTGTAAACTTTGTTCTTTCGTAAGTTATTTAGTTCTAAAATTAATACTGTGAAGTTATGTATTTTTTACACCCTTGTTAACCACAATTGTACTTTTGTTGTGGAAGAATAGTGTCACAATGGTCGCAGTTTGGAATGTGGTTTTCGATTTACCGCAATAAATTAAAATTGATTTTATCTGTCGTTCTTATAATATTAACGTAGTCGTATTATACTGTTTTATTATAAACGTGTTATTTTTATTCGGACTCGGAATTAATAGATGACACTTACGACAAAAATACCATAAAAATAAGAATTAGTCTAATTTTTTATCAACACTATAAATTTCATAAGCTTCTCAAGCTATCTGTTGACGTGAAAAAATATATTAGGGACGCCTTCGGGAACAAAATTTTAAAATGGGATCAGTTTTCGTAAATAATGTGACCGCGTCAACACGCGCTCGGCAGTTTCTTAGCAAATAGGTTAAGGAAGGCGAAATTTTGCACGTAAGTTTTGAATACATCTATTTGATTTTTTGTAATTTCTATTGATTTCATTGGATTAACGGTCATGTTGTATACACTAATTAATGTTTATTTGTGATTTTTTATCCATTTTTCCTAACAATATAAAGGGTGTCTACTATTAGTTCTTGAAAATGTAAAAAACCTAATAGATGACATGGAACTCATATCATCATTTTGCAATACATACTAAAGTTATTTTGTAGTTTATTCTACTGCAAATATCATCAATATTCTCTGAAAATATAATTCTATTAACAAGCTAACAAATTAGATAGTACCTAAAAATTGACATATTAGACCTTGTCTGATCTAAAAATCGATTGCTTTAGTTTTTTAATAGTAAAAAGAAGAAAAAGGAGAGCTGAGAAAAGAAAGAAGAAAAAAGAAGAGGCAAGAGAAGCATGGAGACTAAAGACTGAAAATAAATTTGCTAGGAAAAAATACTTTTATAAAAATTAAAAATAAAAGGAAAGATAGTTTTAGCATGGAAGAAGACAACGTGGATAATATTTCATATGAATGTAGTTACTGTGATGAAGTAAATGAAATCTTTTGAAAAAACGGCAAATAAAGACCTAATAATAGGAAAAATGTTAAATGTAATGTAATGTTCTATGTCAACTATTAGTTCATATTGGTGTCTACTATTAGTGATGTTCGTTTACTGTGATGTCATCTATTAGTTGTTATGACTAAGTTTACAAAAAGACCAATAATATATTTTTTAATTGATTTGTCAGTGAATAATCATAATAGTTTTATTTTGTAAGAGTTACTGAAGACATGGAAGAAGTTATCAATCCTTTATTTTAATAAATATATATTTACAACATTCAAATGTTCCATGTTTCCTTAAAGCGTCTGCCATTAGTGCTTTTACCTTAAATACATTTTATTACAGACTACATAAATTTATTCTTATTATTATAGTAAGTATAGCTATTTATGTAGTCTGTAATAAAATGTATTTAGCAGTATATTTTGTTGGTATACCAATATATATACCTCCTATTACTTATATAAGTAAGGAGGTATATTAAATATTAATATAACACTTTCTATTTTAAACCATTAGAGAAAAACACAATAAAATGAAAGCTGGCTTTTGTTGTCTATAACTGAATGTAAATCATCCTAAATTGTTATTTATTTATGTTTTAAGTGATATCTTAATTTCTTCCTTTTTACAAAGATAGAATTTATGATTTCAAATGCAAAGTTTAGAAAAGGTTTGGAAAAGGTCGAGTTTTAAATACGAGGAATGAAAAAAGTTTTGTACCTGCCTAGTGTCAATAAAATAATTTATATTTTATGTAATAAATTCAGTTTTAAGTTCAATTTAAAACTTCATGTTTCACCTTATTAAAACGGTTATATAAGTGCATCTTTTAAATATTTTATTTTCGCCATAAAATAACTTTAAAAAGTCGAATTTCATTACTTTTTTGAATTTAGAAAAAACTTTTCAAATACGAAAAAATCGAATTTTGTTTTTTTTTTCATTTCAATTTTTTAATACACAAAACACTTACCCAAAAGCCATGTCGTCTGTCCGGTTTGTCCGTTGTCGATGTGTGTACGTCGAAGAGTACGGCGCTGAGTGCGGTGGGCGCCGCCCGCCCGCCCTTATATCCGCTCCCGCCCTACGCGTGCACTATTAATATTTATTGTTATTTACATTATAATATGATTTTTTACACATGGTGAATCTTTGTAATCACATGTGTAGAGGAGTGAAAATTAAGTGAGAGAATTGTATTTTTAGCCGACTTCAAAAAAAGGAGGTTATCAATTCGACCCGTATGTTATATTTCCAGAACTGCCCAGTTTTCGTATATGTTAGTCTATATCAGCATCTGAACAAAGTAACAAATTACAAAAGTGTATGTACGTATTTATGTATGTACGCATTTTTTTTTTGTTTGTGTTCGCATATCTTCAGAACTACCGACTTGAGTCATTCTTTTTTTGTTGTACTTACGGGGTATTATTCAACTTATGGAATTCTTTAAGTTTCATCAAAATCGGTTGAGCAGTTTTAGAGATAGGGAATTTTAATTCTCGATTTCGTACAATTTTGAAGTCGGTTTTATCTTTTTAAAATACTATTATTAGGTGTACAGGTAAATGATAAAATGTTGCTAAAATAACGCTTTATGATATTATCTTTTATATTAATTCCCGTGTATGATCGTTCTTTTGATCAAGTTGTTTATCTTTTCACAACAGTGTCGCTGATTCATTAATGTATGACGTGAGCCAATCAAAAGCGGTTATAGTGAATAGATCAACTTTTGTTAAAAAAATTGGGCATGAACCACCGAAAAAATCTAAATGTTTAAAAAACTATTTAGCCATTATTTAATATAACCAACGAAGGCGTCAAACCTACATTTTTATTTTATTATACAAAATAAAGGAAATTAATACATAGTTTACAAAATAATTAGTACGACTGTTTTTTTTTTCAGGAAAATAGACGATTAGCCCGATTAGGTTTCAAAGGCAAAAGAAAAGTCTTTAAGAAGCTAAAACTTAAAAGAAAAGGTTAATAAATTAGATTTTCCTAATCTAGACGGTTTTAAAACCATGTCCATATCCATATTTCCATCTGTCTGTCTGTTACCTCTTCACGCTCAAACCGTTGAACCAATTTTGCTGAAATTTGGCATGGAGATACTTTGAGACCCGGAAAAGGACATAGGATACTTTTCATCACGTAAAAATGTACGGTTCCCGCGCAATAAACGAATTTTGGCGCAACAGAGTTGCGGGCGTCATCTAGTATAATATAATAATATATAATTAATGAGTATTTCATTCCACAATCATGGGAAAAGGAAAAATCTTTATTTTCAATTGAGATATAAAACACTTTTAAGTGGGCGCGATATTTTTCTTCGTCGAATACAATTTATATTATTTTTTGACGAATGTAACTTCGTCAACTAAGGCGGCAAATAATTAACGAATTTTTAATGTTCTAACATTAAAAAACTAAGTAATTATTTAGGGGGTATCCAGGGGGGGGGGGGGTGAATTAAAAATGTAATAAGTAGAGTCTTAGTGCGGTCACATAAAAATTATATTTGACTACTTAATATTATTATTATTTTTACTAGAAACCCAAGATGGGTAACCCAAATCCTTGAAGAACATCAAACGTATGGACGCCCCAACTCCCCTTCTTCACTAAAGGAAAGTTTGTCAGTAATATGAACCTTCGGATCAGTTGACAAAAATTACACGGTTTATTTTACAATATTAAATACAGCCTACAGGGACAGCTACTGTAGGCAACTTTAATTGACCCCGCAAGGGAGAAAAGAAAATTTTAAAAACAATAATAATAATACTTAATACAGAGTTTAACAAAAATGATATTACTTTAGGGTGTGTATGTTGTATGGTGGTCCCCGCCGAAAGAGTAACTTTTTTTAACTTTTGTATGGGAAAATTGATGAAATTGCCCATAGAAATCACAAAAAAATGCTCTTTTTTTTTTAATGAAAGAAGGGGGGCAAACGAGCAAACGGGTCACCTGATGGAAAGCAACTTCCGTCGCCCATGGACACTCGCAGCATCAGAAGAGCTGCAGGTGCGTTGCCGGACTTTTAAGAGGGAATAGGGTAATAGGGAAGGGTAGGGATGGGTAGGGAAGGGAATAGGGAAGGATAGGGTAGGGAATTGGGCCTCCGGTAAACTCACTCACTCGGCGAAACACAGCGCAGGCGCTGTTTCACGCCAGTTTTTTGTGAGAACGTGGTATTTCTCCGGTCGAGCCGGCCTATTCGTGCCGAAGCATGGCTCTCCCACGTATAAAATCTTTCAGCTTTGCTACTCTAACTACCTTACATACGGTACACATACACCGGATACACGGTGTCGGTACACCCTAAAGTATCATCACTTACTTTTATTACACTTTTAAAACTTACGAATAAATTTGTATGAATTTAGATTTTAGGACATCTTGGGTCCGACGCCAAATTGTACTGGTTTGCCACTGGTGAGACAAGTATGACGTATAATAATGACATCCCAATAAAGTCATTAAATATACCTACCTAAGTCAATGCACTGCCTTATTCCTTAATGAATCAACATATGACGTCGATTCTAGATGTCACGAGCACTGGCCAGTATACTGGGTTGTATTTTGGAACACACCCATAAACAATGTAGCGACACGTAACCTCACATAACGTAAGAAAAAAAACGTTAGCTAAATCGTTGATATACAGGGTGTAACAAAAATTAGTGATAATACTTTAGGGTGTGTACGTGTTCCTTGTAGAGAGTTCACTGTGAAAGTAGCAGCGCTGAAAGACCAAAATTTTTTTTCACTTTTGTATGGGAAAATTCGTGACGCTCGGGTCCTTGCCCATACAAAAGTGAAAAAATTTTTTCGTCTTTCAGAGCTGCTACTTTCACAGTGAACTCTCTACAAGGAACATTAAGGTACACACACTAAAGTATTACCACTTATTTTTGTTACACACTGTAGAGTTATTATGAGTTATGACTACTTTAGTTAACGAATGGCGGACTTTAGCGGATTTTGTGGGCAGGCGCATGACGTGTTAACTGTAGTTCAAAGGGAATGTACTTACCGAATATTTATTTAATTACCAGATGGCCCGGTGAACTACGTATCACCTTGTCTCCTGATATAAACCTACCCTCGACTGCCACGTATATTTCAAGACTAAAATTAGCCAAATCGGTTCAGCCGTTCTCGAGTTCTCGTTAGCGAGACTAACAAAATTTAATTTTTATTTATATAAATAGATAAGAATCTAGACTCTAGAGGAACTTAGGTTGGTTTTCATAAAATTCGGATAAGAAATAAGACTCGCACTCGGTTTTTAATCTAGTTTGATGCATGCTGGCATGCATATAAAATGATCTATCCATTCTGCCAACCTTTTATCCATAGTGATGTTATAAATACGAATTTCTCGTCTCTAAGCTTCAAACTCAAACCACCAAACGGATTCTTATGAAATTTGGAATAAAGATTATATTGCGGCATGGTTGAGAAACGAAGTTGTAAAATCCTCATTTATTTCTGTTACATAGCTTTAAGCCATAACTTTGTTATATTATTTTAAAATTCTAATTTTCCATCTTTTTAGTAAAATATGGCCCCGTGCGAGTTTCTTACGCCGGTTATTCTCGCCGGGTTAGCTCCCGGACCGGTGGTAGGCATCTTAGTTTCTTCGTTCTTTCTACGACGTTCAAAAAGAGCATTTATGATACCTACTTTGAATAAATATTTTATAAAATATTTTATTTTATTTTAAACGCATAAATGTGTCTCTCTGTCTATGCTATGAGCCGTAATAGTTTTTATTCCATAACTAAAGTTGTCAGTTTCTCACGCGATGACTAATTTCTAAACAAAAAAAGCAGCTGTGTCCTGCAAGACTAGACTTTCTATAAATACATTATTTAACCTAATCGTTAGGTTATAAAAGATAGATAGAACGATAAAAGATCGAATGTTTGGACGTTACGTGCAAGTCCCGCTCTCCATGCGCTACGCGTCCTACTCGTTTATTTTCATTCAACCGTTTCACTTCTCTAATGTTATTTGTTTTACAATACCTGTCGTGTAGCTTTTCGAGTGAGTTTATTAGGTTAAAATGAAGTTAAGGGTCAGTTTTCGATACGAAACGATGTGACAAAAGGGCAAAATCAAATTGAAAAATATATTATACTAGCTGTCCCGGCAAACGTTTCTTTGGCATATTTAAATTATTTTGCCCGTATTATTTTATTGGAGTGACTAAATAAGTATGTCACCATGGCAACGTCCATTGCTATCCCGTCGCACAAACAATGGTCGCCGTCAGTCTCGAGTTGTAATAATTTACTATTATTTATTCAACAAATTCACTTATCAATATAAAAAGTACCCAGTAGCCGATTCTCAGACCCACTGGATATGCATATAAATTTTGGTTAAAATCAGTAAAGCCGTTTCGGAGGAGTACGCGGCCTAACATTGTGACACGAGAATTTTATATTTAATTTAACATTATATTGTGTGAAGCCAAAAATGGACCCCAGCTCAGCATTAGCAGCGAGTCTGCTGCACTGATATTCTGATGAGTGATGATAATAATATATTCAAGTAGCTGGTAAAAATGTATGGTTCCTGCCCGACAAATGAATTTTGACGCAACGGGGTTCCGGGCCTCATCTATGTAGATAGATGAGGCCCGGAACCCCGTTGCGTCAAAATTCATACACTTTTACCAGATAAAAAGTATTGTATGCCCTTTCCCGGGACTCAAAGTATCTCCATGCCAAATTTGACCAAAATTAGTTCAGTGGTTTGGGCGTGATAAGGTAACACATTGAGCATTCGCATTGAGGTACCATCGAGGAAGTTGATTCCTATGCAATTGACAGACCAACGTTATTTGGTCGAATATGTCAATTCAATGTTAATTGTGATCTGTCAGCTGGGTTTGACGTAACACAACCAAACTACTTAGGTCCCCGATTTGCATAGGAGTCAACTTCTCTGATAGTACATGGAAGACGACGTTATCTAAAAACTATTTGATATATTGATGCACACTTCTTTTAGAATATAATTATTTATTGTCTAATCTAATATAATATTATTATGTTTGAACTAAAGAATGATCTTTTTACTTGATGCTTCAATTTTCAAAATCAATTATTATTATGTTCCTTACGGCTACAGAAACATTGATAAAAATATAATCAGTCTCTACTTTAATACTTATTGAAAAACTAATAATAATATAGTTAATACAATAAAAATAATAAGGTTCTTAAGTTATTATTATTATTTTAATGAACAACTTATTCATATGGTCAAAGTGTTAAAATGCCAATTCTCCAATTATAAAAAGTTAAACACATTAAAACCCCCAACTAATAAACGAACAAGGGTTTTTAAATTAATAATATAACTTTTTTAATGTCAGCATGTTGCAGCGTTTGGGATAATTTCATTTTCAGAAGCACGTTCAATAACACACATCCCCTGAAGCGAATATAAATACGATAAAAACGAAGCAAAATTTTTCATTCCTCGGTTTTACCTTAATAAGCTCCGAACATTAAGAAATATAGCCATTTAAGAACATCAAACACACAATATCCTTTTTGGGGTTCCGTACCCAGATATTGAATTCAATCTAGATTATCCAGATTACTTGCCTTCTAAGTACTACATCTACTACCACTACCAATATAAATTAACATCCGTTTACCTTTCACGAGGTTTTATTACACAAACCATGGTACTTGAAATTTTTTTGCAAATTTTTGTAAAAAATAGTATTTAGAGAACAGAACGTATTTTTTTTAATTAATATTTAAAGATGTCACTTATCGTAACTAAAAACGATAAGTGACGTCTTTAAATATTAACCCCCTAAATACGGAACCATTTTGTATAGTCTTGACGGACTTGGCCTGTTTTTTCTTACGCATGTCATAAATTCAAAATCAATTCTGTCTATTACACATACAACTTTTGATATTATACGGTATATAATATAATTTAATGCTATTAATTTATAGCTTATCCTATGATGTAAAGTTCAAACTTAAATTTGATTTTTGAAAAAGCCTAATCTTGGCGAAATATATTTATAAGTTACTAGATTGGTGTCTGCAATTTTACTCTAACTTGGGGTAACCGTACATTTTGCAGACAACTCGCCTCTATGTCCCTTCCAGATGCTTAAAATTAGTGATGAGCAAAATCGGTCTAGCAGCCTTAGTCTTGGTCTTGCAAAAAAGCAATGCCGAGACCGAGACTATCCTAAAACTAAAAAAAACCAAATCCAATACCGAGATCAGGCAGATTTGGCCAAGTCCAAGACCAATATTGTACTAGAAATACCTAGAAATTACCAAAACCTACACTGTCTGAGTCTTGTTTTACTCATCACTCGTCGATCGTGGAAAAACGAGACACAATAGAATTTCTATTGAGTCTCGGTCACCGGTGACCGTATGGGGCTCGATGAATTAAAATATTATAGACCCATCATAACCGTTCATCATAACATCTCTTTTAAGGTAATATACAGACACACTTTCTCATTAATATTAGTATGGACTTGTATGCGAGAGCGAAGTTGCGGGGAACAGTAATATAAATATAGTATCATATAATACTGTATATTATCCGTAGTTATAGGATTTTTGTGCTGCATATCGCTCTACCTGAATGTCAATATAATATGAAATGTGACGAGTGACGTATTTTAATATGGAAAGTATTAAACTGATTTCTAGTAAGTGCTGTTACAATATATTGTATATAATCGTTACGAGTGTTATAAATATGCGAAAGTGTGTCTATCTGTCTGTCTGACTGTATGTTTGTTGACTCTTCACGCCGATAAGATAATTTCTGTCTAATGGAGTTAAGGAGGCTTTCTGATATTTGCCGCAAGCGACGGCAACTTTAAGAATAAAAAAATGCCACTTTATGACCTATGCTATGGGTTTCCGTTTGCTCTTCGCCACTACAAAGCTGCGGCGGCATGGGTCGCTCGACCAATGTTGGTTTCCCGGTCCTAAAGTATCCAAAAAAACGGTCATTTCAAATTGTTATAGTTACGTCTTCAATTGCTATTATATTATCTTATAGTCATCATCATCATAATTAGACATCTGATTATATGCACGATCAAAGTGCCGAAATACGCATGCAAATATGCACGAAAAATGCACAAAATGTGCACAATCAAAAGTCACTAACTATAAAAAATTCTTATTTTTGGAAGAGTTTTCCCGCTTTTCCGGTGTTGCCCATAATAAATGCGCCAATTTTCATATAATTCCATCAAATCCAGGATTTTTGCTATCCGATTGCATTCTTAGTGCCCTTGGAAGTTCATTACCTACTTTTTTTTTTTCAAATTACACAGAAACATTGATTTGTTTGTAGAAAGATATTGTACCTATCGGGTGTATTGCGGAACTCTTTGAACAGGGGTGGGGCCACATATATTTTCAAGTATTTTGATTTATCGTAGTTACCTGTTTCGAGGCATCGGCGTGTATTATGATTTCTAGTTTCGAGACTTCTAGGGCATAATATGGAAATATGCACTATCAACGAAAAATTACCAAAATATGCACTATCGTTTAAAAATGCCATTATAAATGCAAATGCATATAATCCGATGTCAAATCATCATATTTCAAAGGTAAATCTTAGTGAATCTATTCTCATTTCAGTCTAGACCAACATAAGCACACTCCAGTAATTATTTAAGTCATGCTTAGTTCTAAAACTAATTACTCAAATTCTTAAAGCAATTAAAGTTTTGTGTATATTTATTAGTTCTTTACATAATTTCTGCATAATGTTAGCTGGGGTAGACGACATTTTATAGTGATACGTAGTTATATTAGGTTCAGTGGCGTAACAATATCTATGGCCCGGCATGGCAAATTCATTTCATGGGGCCCTATCAGTGAAAATCGTCATGTTAATAATAAAACTCTGGGCCGGGGCCTTCTTCGGTCGAGGATCCGTTACATTTTATGAACCCCGCCAACCTATAGTTACGCCACTGATTAGGTTACTTAATTTTTTTGATTATTATTTATTTTTAAGTTTGTTTTATAGTACAACACATAAAAAATAAAGTATTAAGAAGGGTTTCTTGATACTTTATTTTTTATGTGTTTTACTATAAAACAAAAGTATTTTCAAATTAAGAATATTGGTGGAATACTCTCATTAGATAAGTAGTTTTAAAATAAATTGAAGCTACAAATATATATAACAATAATTCACATAAGAAACATAATGCTACAAAATTATAAGCCGTTAACTACGAATCCTCTACACGCGTAACGATAATACTGCACAGTTTAGTCTCTGGATTCATTTTTAGGGTTCCGTACCAAAAATATTATTTTTAATGATTGCTTCCATTCTATTATAAAATTTAAAGTTTCATATTTTCCTTATACTTCGTTTCAACTCATTTTGTTGTAAATAAACGCAAAGATTGTATGTGCGTAGGCGACTATAATGCTGCTAATTTAAATGTTTTAAGAATTCCGCATATTTAAGAAATAGGTACAACAGCGCAATCGTTTTGTCGAATCTCAATTTTCGCTCACGATATTTAGATTATGATTTGGACCACTATACAAATGTATTGTATTATTATAATTGTTAGTTGTGGCTGAACTGTACAGTTTGATCGTAACGTGTGTAGAACATAAACTATTTAAGACAAAGTAATATGTCAAGAAGACGTAGCTTGCATCGGTTGCGATGGTTTTAATATTACAGTGTGAACTTGTGAGCTACTCGTATTATTAATATACCCCTCCTCAACTATAAGATATGTATGTCGCGGTATTTTGTACTTATTGCATGTTTCATTGTAGTCCCACTATATTGCGACTGTTTAAGGATTTCCACAGATGTAATTTAAAATGTAAGTATGCTTTTTCATACGTTGTTAGGTGCTTTAAAATTCAGGATTAATATTTGTTTTTTTTTTTGATACTTTAAAGAATACACTTTTTGAATTTAAGCTAATTCCATGCCAGCAACTTTCCCTTTTATAAATACTTTAAATTGGTTGTTTTTTTTTATAATAAAGTGTTATCTGTAAGGAATGGATTTTATTTTACTACTCAAAAATAGGGGTTGCAAAAGTGGTAAAATGGGGGTCAAAAGTTATACATTAAGAACCAAGTAATTATTTATAAATAATTATAAGATTTAAAATTTAGTGGACTGGTAAGCAATAGTGTTTACAGGTAAATTTACAAGCTGTTGTTAATAGAAATGTAAATAATTCATAACACCCAACCTGATTTGTTGACGTGGTTATGTTTTACCATATTTATTGAACAATGAATATGGTAAAAAGGAGCAAGAAGTGATTTATTCCAGGTCTTGATAGTCCGTCTAACCATAGCCATAAAGAGTTATCCTTTTCACGTTAGGCTATGGTGGACAACCAGTATTGCCATTACAATTAAAGACATGAGTGGAAGAACCAGATAATTAACATTTTAAAACACAAGGACAATTACTAATTTTTCATCCTATAATAGCAAACCCTGTAAATTACCTACTTCACCATCTGGATAATATGTCTGGCTACACAAAACATCCACATTTTTTACTGCAGTTCATTTACATGGCCTTAAAGCTTTCATTTATGCAAAAATCCGTTTTTTTTTTAACTATTACCTGCTTCATCAACTAACATCTTCAAGTATTGCAAAGTATATCACGTGTACATTGTTATTCAATTGATATCGATCTAAGATTTCAAAAGTAAAGATTACAACTTAGACCGGGGTTTCCAAAGTGTGCGCTGCGGCGCACTGATGCGCCGTAGAAAGTAAAGTAGGGCGCCGTGAGTAGATCCTTCATAATGATTCCTTGGATCGTGGAAAAACCAGACACTTAATAGCTTATCTATTGTTATCGCAGCCGCATGTGGCCGCTTGGGAGTTGAAGCATTATCCGAAACGACAAAATATGTTATCATTAAAGGTGCCTTTTTTTATGAAATAAGGGGGCAAACGAGCAAACGGGTCACCTGATGGAAAGCAACTTCCGTCACCCATGGACACTCGCAGCATCATAAGAGCTGCATGTGCGTTGCCGGCCTTTTAAGAGGGAATAGGGTAATAGGGGAGGGTTGGGAAGGGAAGGGAATAAGGGAGGGTAGGGAAGGGATTAGGGTAGGGGATTGGGCCTCCAGTAAACTCACTCACTCGGCGAAACACAGCGCAAGCACTGTTTCACGCCGGTTTTCTGTGAGAACGTGATATTTCTCCGGTCGAGCCGGCCTATTCGTGCGGAAGCATGGCTCTCCAACATATATGTCTTTACCAACTAATATAAGGGAAGCTAAGAGCATTTCTAACTTTAAATCGTTAATTAAAAAACATTATTTAGAGTCACTTCCTAACAATAATAATATGTACCGTAAGTAATGTTATTTGAATGTAATGGTAATTCAGCCATCGCAAATTACTTATCCTTCTCCTTCTTTTTATTTTTATTTTTACTCACATGTAGGCATGTTAAGAGGATTACAATAATTACTTTTAGTATATTAATATTTGATTATTATAGAGTATTTATTAGTTTATAATATACTTATTATTTGTGTTAAAGAATGTAAATGTTTATGTAATTATTAGGCATATGTATTATATAATATTATTAGAATTTAAGTTAGTTGTTAAGTTTCAATGCTTATAGTTTTTATTAGAGCACAGTATACCCTAAGTTAATTGTTATTGTACTCCTATAGATACCAAAGGTCGCTTGGAAGAAATTGCTCAATAGCAATAAAGCCGCCTTTGCGTTCTTGTATCTTTGATGAATGTATTTTATGTTTGTACAATATCTTGAACGCAATAAAGTATATTCTATTCTATTCTATTCTATGCAAATGTTTTTATTTTGACTGTATCATTTTCAAATACAGTAGGGGTCGTGACATAGTTCAAAATTTGTTACTGAGCCGTTGGCTGAACAAGATCGGGAACCCCTGACTTAAGACAAGACTATGACTCCTAACGACGCGAGTTCGTCAACTTTTATTTTGTTGTGTATTTATTTTGTTTCCTTGTTTGTAATTAAATTATGAAGTATTTTATTACATTATTTTAAATTGTAATAAAATTATGCGTGCCTTTCTGAAAATAAAGTATGCTACGGGAGCACTGTACTTTTAAGTAATATTAATCACTACAGGCAAAAATCCGTTCAGTAATTATTATTAAAAAGTACCAAATATCTGGCTTTTTTATTCGTTTTATTCTATTCTAGATGACACGATAATGATCTAAGAAACCATTAAGAAAGACTTTTCCAAAACTCTACCCCCATTACAGTTAAATAGAATACGCCTATAATAATAGTATAGGTAACATCATCAAAAACTATTAAATACCTTTAATGACCTTGTAACAAAGTGTCTTGTAAATAAGTAAATTCTATTAAATTCTAAACTAACTAAAAGCCGAGCTTTGTGGGCTGGCGTCGTTGTTCTGGCATATTTTTCATATTTTAATAGTAACCAAACCTTGACTAACCGATGATAACACAAAGCACAAATCAATTATAGGCGTGATAGTTTTTCCGTAAAGTGTACCACAAAAGTGCTCAGGTTGTGGGATATACTAGGGCTCACTTCGCTCGCCCTGATTATATTCCTACACGGACGATGTCGTAGGCAAAATATTGGAAAACTAGCAACACAACCCCCCCCCCCCCCCACCCCCCGGCGTCACACGGGTATAAAATGTATAGCCACTGAAAAAATTATTAAAATCGATTGCCTATGATCCTTCACGTGGTCTACTTATTATATGTGCCAAATAATATAAAAATTGCTCCAGTAGCTCGCGAGATAAGCCCTTTCAAATAATTTCCCCCGTTTTTTCCACATTCTCCTATTTGTCTTAGCGTGATAAAATATAGCCTATAGCCTTCCTCAATAAATAGGCTATCTAACACTGAAATATTTTTTTAAATCGGACCAGTAGTTCCTGAGATTAGCGCGTTCAAGTTAGCCCTTTCAAATAATTTTCTCTGTTTCTTCCACATTTTCCTCTATTTCTTCGCTTTCGCTTCTAAGTCATAGCGTGATAAAATATAGCATATAACCTTTCTCGATAAATGGGCTATCTGACACTGAAGGAACCATCAAAATCTGTTGCGTAGTTTTAAAGATTAAAGGGAACATTGGGGCATGAGGGAAAAAAGCGACTTTGTTTCATCTTATATATAAAATTCTCGTGTCACAATGTTAGGTCGCGGCTTTACTGATTTTAACCAAATTTTATATGCATATTCAGTGGGTCTGAGAATCGGCTACTGGCTACTTTTTATATTGATAATATGCATTTGTTGAATAAATAATAGTAAATTATTACAACTCGAGACTGACGGCGACCACTGGTTGTGCGACGGGATAGCGATGGACGTTGCCATGGTGACATACTTATTTAGTCACTTCAATAAAATAATACGGGCGAACTACGGGCGAAATACTTTATATGGCAAAGAAACGTTTGCCCGGACAGCTAGTAATTCTATATAAGAAAGCAATTAGCAATAGTGTAGAAACTCTAGATTATTCTGTTTAACGAGAAATATCAATTAATCATTCCTTCTGTCGACTGTTGCAACTCATTTTCTATTCATTTCCATAAAAATTGAAATCGATTCCAGTATCCAGTATAGGTTAATATTTTATCGTCCTATAGTTCCTTATCTTCATCATAAATATTATTAGCTTCCAAACTACTAAAAGAATGTCGTTGAAGGCTTTGTAGATAATATGATAATACAAATTAAACTACGTGCTACTTAGCATCTACGTTTTCGTAGCACAGCTACGCATTCATAGCACATCTACGTTTTCGTAGCACAGCTACGCATTCGTAGCACATCTACGTTTTCGTAGCACATCTATGTTTCCGTAGCACAGCTACGCATTCGTAGCACATCTACGTTTTCGTAGCACAGCTACGCATTCGTAGCACATCTACGTTTTCGTAGCACATCTATGTTTCCGTAGCACAGCTACGCATTCGTAGCACATCTACGTTTTCGTAGCACATCTATGTTTCCGTAGCACAGCTACGCATTCGTAGCACATCTACGTTTTCGTAGCACATCTACGTTTTCGTAGCACATCTACGTTTTCGTAGCACATCTATGTTTCCGTAGCACAGCTACGCATTCGTAGCACATCTACGTTTTCGTAGCACATCTATGTTTCCGTAGCACAGCTACGCATTCGTAGCACATCTACGTTTTCGTAGCACATCTACGTTTTCGTAGCACATCTACGTTTTCGTAGCACATCTATGTTTCCGTAGCACAGCTACGCATTCGTAGCACATCTACGTTTTCGTAGCACATCTATGTTTCCGTAGCACAGCTACGCATTCGTAGCACATCTACGTTTTCGTAGCACATCTACGTTTTCGTAGCACATCTACGTTTTCGTAGCACATCTATGTTTCCGTAGCACAGCTACGCATTCGTAGCACATCTACGTTTTCGTAGCACATCTACGTTTCCTTAGCACAGTACGTAGAGTACAGCGACGTAGTCGCTCTTCGTAGTATATATCTCTATCACTTACGTATTCGTAGCATACGCATTATATTAAAGTAAATTTCATATTCCATCGATATAATACTTCATTAACCTTCAAGCGGGCGCGCGCTATTTTGTAACGGCAGTGGTCGCACGTAACCTAAAAGACGTCGTAGATGAATTTGGGAAACAAAACACTTTTCATTCAACATTATTTATTATTTCATCAATTTAATTATTACTCTTTTTAAAAGTAAACAGTTCACCCAGAAAATTAAATGTATTAAATATATTTTATATTTGCAGGTGCGTTGCCGGCCTTTTAAGAGGGAATAGGGTAAGGGATTGGGCCTCCGGTAAACTCACTCACTCGGCGAAACACAGCGCTAGCGCTGTTTCACGCCGGTTTTTTGTGAGAACGTGGCATTTCTCCGGTCGAGCCGACCCATTCGTGCCGAAGCATGGCTCTCCCACGTACGTGTGAACAGCGGCAGAAAAATTTATCGGAAATTTCTTATCCTAGTTCCAATTTTTTCTTCATCTAGCGATGACACTCAGTGTTATCAACGACGACTTAGTTTTATAAATGAACATAGAATTTGCCTCAATCATATAAAAACTACATATAAAATTATAAGAGAAGCGCGCGGAGTCTTTTCGACGCCGGCGCCGACACCAAAACAATTGAAGTCCTTGCTACAAAAGGGGTGCGGAGAGTAAGTGTAAGCTATTTATTTTGTAGATAGATAAATTATAAAAAGCTACTGAGAGAATGATACAGATTCAACGAGAAATGTCGATAATATCAAAGAAAATGTATTGAGGGGAGTCGATTCGACGTTGCGCGACCGCTTGAAGGTACGCGAGCGAAAAACTTTGGAACCCATTTGTCGAAAAATGCGTAGGAGCATGTTTCACACAGTTGTAGATTTTATGGAGAAGGAATGCATCGAGCTAATATTGTTTTAAAATGATGCTTTTATCATACATTATTTTAATAAATAAAACATTACACACATTGCAACGCGCACACTACCATGTTTTGATTGACAAGCCTATACACACGAATTATACTCCTTTGTTTAAGGTTGAAGTCTGTTGTCAAATTGAAAATGGATTGTTATTTTTTTTATTAAAATCTGAAATAGTCAATACTTTAAATGGGGAGCCAAAAGAAGAAGATAATTAAATTTAAGGTCGAACTTGGAACATTGGGCGATCTCTAGTATTACTAACTAGATATACGCCCACAACTCCGTTCCGCGAAAAATTCGTTTATCACGCGGGAACCGTACATTTTTCCGGTATTAAAACTATCCTATGGCCATTCCCGGGACTCAAAGTATCTCCATGCCAAATTTCAAGAAAATCGGTTCAGCGGTTTGAGCGTGAAGAGGTAACAGACAGACAGACAGACAGACACACTTTCGCATTTATTAATAACTAGATGATACCCGCAACTCCGTTGCGCCAAAATTAGTTTATCGCGCGGGAACCGTACATTTTTCCGGGATAAAAAGTATCCTATGTCGTTTCCCGTGACTCAAAGTATCTCCATGCCAAATTTCAGCAAAATCAGTTCAGCGGTTTAGGCGTGAAGAGGTAACAGACAGACAGACACACTTTCGCATTTATAATATTAGTATGGAAGTATGGAAGTATGGATTTGTGGCGGTACCCACAATTCGCCTAACATTCCTGCATCGCGCTATCGAAGTTTCGGAGAACGGCAAGATATATATACAACGTCTAAAATGACGTCAGTGGGCTTCGGCCTGACCGAGCATGCTATCTCGCTCGGTCGGAAGATCTTCCTTTTCGGCCGCCACGAACAACGTTAAAGATTATTAGTATGGATTGTTTGTTCGTTGTCCGATTGCTATATTACAATTAGTATAAGTCGGCATGGTATTAGACGACGTGATAAAAAAATAGTCTTGTTAATAATAAACTTTTAATACTTTATCACATTTGTATATTTAGGTACATTTTAAATACTAGTGGAACTAAAGACCGCACTCAGATAATGACTACTCAGCATCAATTTAATCAACATTTTGACTTAAACTCCGCACATCTGTTATGTACCTCATTAAATTAAAGTTAAGCAATCATTGATATGTCAAAGTGAGGCCGTTTCAGGTTCATCATCATCAGCGGCGGCGACCGATTCTCATGATGGAGTGGACCACGTCCTGCCTCTTCATGCCGGTGTCCAGGAGTTGAGGGTAGTCGCGGACGAGAGCTGGGAAATTAATAATAGTATTTTAAAAAGATAAAACCGACTTCAAATTTGTACATAATTGAGAATTAAAATTACGATATCTCAAAAACTACTAGACTGATTTTGATGAAACTTGCAGTATTCCCTGAGTTGAACAATACCTAGTACAACCAAAAATAATTACTCAAATCGGACTTGTAATTCCGGAGATATGCGAACACAAATATAAAAACATACACTTTTGAAATTTGGCACATTTGTTCAGACACTGATCTAGACTGACATATACAAAAACTGGGCAGTTCTAGAAATATTACATACATACGCGTCGAATTGATAACCTCCTTTTTTGAAGTCGGTTAAAAAATAGAATCTGTAGGCCGTTATCCGTTTCGTGCAGGGCACTGTAAGTTACGGTAATGAAAAATGGTACTATTTTCAAAGTAATTGGCCAAATGGATCTTGTATAAAGCTAAACTAATGAACAGATTTTAATCAAGGGTATTAGTTTAGATAAAGTCTCAATTGTTTAATTTGCTGGCTACTTTATATTCCGAAAAAATATAGTGTTGTCTTGAATATGCAATAACCAGGTGTGAATAAAAGCTAAACATATTATCAAGTTCATTGATTGGATAATAATTCTACTTCTTCCAGAAAAGGAATAATAGACCTTCTTCTATATTTATTTTATGAATGAACGAATGAGTATCTCACGTCAGTTCATTGCTCTAAGATAATCGAACTTTGTGCTAATAAGGGAATCCAAAAGTTGCAGCCAAAATTACCAAGATTAAAGATTAAAATGATTGATGACTAACAAATGGACATTCTTATTCTGTGACTGTGTTTTTGACGCAAGTACAGTTAATGTAAATGTCGGAGAATGTGATTATTCATAGATAGTTTTATATCGAGCTGCATCGAAACGTTATCAAGATTTATTGCATAACAGCGGGGCTAAAATGATCGCATTTTGCAATTCCTCTAAAATCAATTCAGAAACTGAATCGTTAAAACAGTCTGACGAATGTCAAATTAGTACGAATAACGATCTACATGAATTATTGCAAGCAGTGACCATATTGTAAGTTTAAAAAAAATAATCATATACACCGCGTTCCATTTGATGTTTAAAACGATCAAGACACTCAAAATAGGAGGCAATAAAAATACTATAGTATATTTATTATGCGTAGTATAAGAGTCAAGTTTCATTTTCAGTTGACGATCCAAGTCAAACTCAGGTTAGTCATTTAATTTTCGTTGCCCTTGCCACGAATTTATGGAAGTAACTGGCGCCATATTTGAGCGGTCAAATTTACGAGAGCATTCCTGCATCGCGCTATCAAAGTTTTCTTAGCGCGTATACATATATACGACTGCTGACTTGATATATTAGGGAGCCAACGGGTCACCTGATGGAAAGCATCAGAAGAGCTGCAGGTGTGTTGCCGGCCTTTTAAGAGGGTATTAGGGGAGGGTAGGGAAGGGAATAGGGTAGGGGATTGAGCTTCCGGTAAACTCACTCACTCAGTGAAACACGACACGACAGCTGAAATATATCAAGCAGGCTTCGGCCTGACCGAGCATAAGTGTCTAAACATACTAGGCCAAAAATATGCGGCCGTAGTTCGGCATGATTACGCCTTTCAATGCGCTACGCATACGCTATACGCGACATAATTTCGGCATAGTGTGTCATCCGTTATTTAAAATTCACTGCAGGCGTAATCATGCCGAACTTCAGCCGCGTATTTTCGGCCTATTGTATTTAGGGTAGGTTGCACCAACTTACTTTAACTATAACTGTAATTTTAACTTTAACTTTCACTACAATGCAAAATTTAAAATCTTTGGTTAAAGTTAAAAATGGACGCCATCAGGATTCCATATTTAACCATAACCATAGAGCTCGACAAGGCTTTAAATGTACGTGGCGAAAAAAGGAACTAACGTTGTCATCATACAAAAACGCCATTTTTGACAGTTCTACTTTACAAGCAGCGCCCCCGCCCACGTTCTTATAAAGCCTTGTCGGACCAGCAACGTCTTCTGTCAAATTCTGTGGTCAAAGTTAAAGTTAAATTAGCCTTAACTATAACCATAACTTTAACTTTAACCACGCCTCTGGTGCAACCCAATCTTAGACACTTAAACGTTACTCGTGAACCATTCGCTGGACGTAACCCGACCATATACCGTAGCTTTACCTTGGTACTCCGGCACCTGCTCCCCAGCGGCTTCGGCGTACAGCTCCAGGAACGTGTTCAGCGCCTGACAGAAACGCGCCGCTCTCGCGTCCTCGTCCACCGATGCCACGCACAGAGGAGTGGCGGTCGCACGCACTGCGGCCAAGTATAACACCAAAAGGAGGATCACTCTGGAAGTAATGTTGGGGTACCATAAAGTTAATACACCTAGCGGAATAGAGCAACAATCTCGAGCTGTCAAACGAAACCGAAACTGGTTGACATCTGTGTGTAAAAATATGTTTACCTACGTATACACTTACACAAGCATCTTTCTAAAATCTAGATTAAATTATTAACTTGTCAACGTGCTGATAAGTTTATAAATATTAAATTTTCAACGTGCTGATAAGTGCCTTCTGAACGTCAAATAGATGAAAAAAAGAGTTTTGCTGTCATGTATGATGACGGCAAAGCAAAAGGAGGGTTACGATTTTGACAGGCTATGTATGTATGTATGTACGTATGTTCATCTGTTCCCTCGTAACTTGTATGTTCATCTGTTCCTTCGTAACTTCTAAACTACTTATCAGAATTCGACAAATGCCATATCATTATGTTCGGGCCACACTAACGAGAAATGCCGTTAATTATCGCGATAATGCTAAAACTTGTTAAAGCATTATCGCCTTTATTTAGTGGTATATAAAGGCGATAATGTTATAACATGTTTTAGAATTAACGCGATAATTAACGGCGTTTCTCGTTAGTGTGGCCCGAGCATTAGAAGCGTCTTAATTACCACGCAGTGTTACTGATAGTCACATCTCGCTTGCTCAGGCCTTTGTTTCTCTATTCCGCTAGATATATTAACTTTATGTGGGGTACAGTACTAATATACAGTTCTAACAAAACCTTAGGGCGTGTATGTGTCCCTTGTATACAGAATGTAACCAACCTAAGCGATAATACTTTAGGGTGTATATGAGTCCTATGTATTGGTCCTTGTACAGTTCACTGTAAAAGTAGCAGCGCTGAAAGAGCATTTTTTAAACTGTTATATGGGAAAACTCGTGACGCTAGAGCGCTTGCCCATACAAATCACAAAAAATTTTGGTCTACAAACACAGTATTAATATTTAAAATTAGGAGTTACTGTTAGATAATCCATATTTAATTTATTCACATACCGATTCACCATCTCGGCTGAAGGCTCTTCTAAATATGTACTAGAAAAATAGAAGCCTATCTTCTAAACTCAACAGTAGCCTATGTATTCTAGTCGGTGGCGAATGTGACTCTGGCTTTTCCGCCGGCGGCGCGAATTTATATACCCGAGCCTCCATTTGTCGCCTGTCAGTTTGGGTTAGATTAAATTCGCCCCTTTAGATATTTCGATTGTTATTTTTAGATCTACTAATGTGGGGTTTTAAGGGCGGTTTGGGTGCTTTATTGGATTTTCTACAATCTAAAAATAGAATTAGGTGTGCATTTTATTTTCTGGACTATCAAATTCAAAAAACAATTTTGATATTTTACCTATAATTACACAGAGTTGGTCTTATTGTAATAAGTAAAGAAATTTAATTTGAATAATAAGAATTGAATTATTTTTTAAAACCCCCTTTACAAAACCCTGATAAGTGTCAGGAATCAGAACGAAAAATATTGAACCGATCAAATCACTTTTACGTGGTAGAGCCATGCTTCGGCACGAATGAGCCGGCTCGACCGGAGAAATACCATGGGCTCACAGAAAACCGGCGTGTAACAGCGCTTGCGCGCGCGCAGCCTATAATCTTAAATATACATTTAGTATATTTTTATTTATTTATTTATTTGTTACCCACCACAACAATACATTTCAAAACAAAGTTACAGTCAAGATTAATGTAGTATTAATAGCACACTAGACTTATCTTAATAACATGACAATTATTTGCGAAATAAAACATTGTACAGGATTTATCTGCGGACCCCAAACTAGGCAAAGCCTGTATCTTTCTGTATATTTAATAGATAGACATATTTCGATGTCACTAAGATGATGCGGATATGCCACGGACGGACACACACACAGCGACAGACAGATACGTAAAATTTATAACATCCCACTTTTTTCGTAGGGGGTTAAAAGGTATAAACTGTACGTGGGGTGGGTTGTAGCCCGCGTGACACTGCTGCCAGCTCGGCTCATGCGGTGCTATAAGTGCCAGGAGTCGGGTCACGCGAAGAGCAAGTGCACTTGCGACGTTGACCGCAGCGGTCTCTGCTTCCGCTGTGGTCAACCAGGTCACACATCGCAGCAATGCCAGAACGCTCCGCATTGTGCGCTCTGCGTATCGAAAGGAAGACCGGCCGATCACCGCGTTGGAAGTGCAACCTGCGGTAAATCAGCCCCTAAAAACAAAAAGAAGACCAGCTCTGAAAAGAGCATGAATCCTCAGATAGTCGTGACCACATCTCCTCCGGCTTCTGCAGCAGAGAAGGCCAGCTTAACGGAGACCCAATAACAATGGCCCATATATGTTTCCTGCAGTGTAACTTGAACCACTGCGCCGCCGCACAGGACCTACTGGTCCAGTCCATGGCGCAGTGGTCCATTGACATAGCAATAATATCCGAGCCATATCGTGTTCTGCCTGGCGCGAACTGGTTTAGTGATGCAGACTCATTAGTTGTTGTCGTTACCGGCCCAAGAACCATAGCATCTAGTAGCGCAGTGAAGGGACACGGCTTTGTAGCAGTCCATTTCGATTCGTTTACTGCGGTAAGCGTGTATTTCTCGCCCAATCGACCGATAGCTGATTTTAAGGAGCTCTTATCACGACTATCGGCTCTCATAAGCGGAACGCCTAATCCGGTAATCGTCGCCGGAGACTTTAACGCAAAGTCAGCGCTTTGGGGCTCCCCGACGACGAATGCTAGAGGCCGAACAATCGAGGAATGGATACTTGAAACTGGCCTAGTAGTGCTCAATCACGGCAATGCCAGTACCTGCGTACGCCAACGAGGGGAATCGGTAATCGACATCACACTGGCTAGCCCTAGCGTCGCACAGCGGTCTAGAGAATGGCGTGTTCTCCAAAATGTGGAGACTTTATCGGACCACCGGTACATCCGGTTTAGCATTACCGACTTTCACGAGAGACTGGGTCGCCAACCATCACCTTACGGCGGGCCCAGATGGTCTCTACGCCAATTAAACAAGGACCTCTTAATAGAGGCCGCCATAGTGCAGTCATTGGTACCAATGCCACCGGTAGAAGATGCAGATACAGCGGCAGAATGGTTGAATGATGCAATGACGCAGAAACAGATCAGCTAAGCGTGCACGCAAAGTGTACTGGTGGAATTCGGAGATCCATCGGCTACGAACGGAATGCATAGCAGCTCACAGGCGATATACGCGTCTTCGAAGAAGACGAAATAGAAATGCAGACGCCGAAGAGGCCGCTTATGAAGCCTATAGGGACGCCCGTAGTGCCTTAAAGGCAGACATTCGGCGAGCCAAGACCGAAGCGTGGACCGAATGGTTAGAGACTCTAGATCGCGATCCTTGGGGGCGGCCTTACAAATTTGTAAGGCAGAAACTCCGCCCATCTGCCCCACCTCTCACCCAGAGTCTGGATCCAGAACTACGAGAGACTGTCCTGTCAACTTTATTCCCGTCAAGAGCCGAGTGGTCTCCGCCAGCGATGGCACCCCCGGACGATACCGATGACGATGAGGAGGTTCCACCTATAACGTCGGCGGAACTTGCCATGGTAGTAAAGAAGATGCGGCAGAGAAATACGGCACCTGGCCTAGACGGCATTCCAGGTCGCGTATGGGCACTCGCAATGGAAGAAATGGAAGAGCGAGTGCTCATGGTTCTTAACATCTGCCTCTCGCAATGTCGTTTCCCTCACCGCTGGAAAAGTGGAAAACTGGTCCTGATCCGAAAACATGGAAAACCGGAAAATCGACCCTCAGCATACCGCCCTATTGTCCTGCTCGATGAAGTATGTAAAATGCTAGAAAGGGTTATCGTCGCACGTCTCACCGAACACCTCAACCGAGTTGGCCCGAACCTGAACTCTAACCAGTTCGGATTCCGAGCAGGACGATCGACCATCGGAGCGATTGCTCAGTTGCGGACGATAGTGGAAGAAGAAGTTGCTCAGGGCGGAGTAGTCTTGGTAGTGTCACTTGACATATCGAATGCCTTTAACTCCTTGCCCTGGGCAACTATCAAAGAGGCACTTCGGTACCATAAAGTGCCCAAGTATTTAAGAAGGACAGTCGGAAGTTACCTCTCAGTAAGGTACATAGAGTTCCCGACTAAGAACGGCTGGGTTAAAATGGCAGTGGTATGCGGTGTTCCACAAGGGTCATCTCTTGGCCCAGAATTATGGAACATCGGATACGACTGGGTGTTGCGAGGAGTCAACCTAAGAGGAGTAGAGCTGGAATGTTACGCGGACGACACAGCAGTAGTCTGTCGCGGGCAGACACAGCGAGATGCCATAATACTGGCGACCGCTGCGGTCGCGGAAGTGGTGCGCCGCATACGCGCCCTGGGACTCGAGGTCGCCCTTGAAAAATCCGAGGCAATCTGCTTCCATGGACCGCGGAATGCGCCGCCAGTGGGTGCTGCTGTGATCGTGGGAGGTACACGAATCGAAGTACGTCAGTCCATGACTTATTTAGGTCTTGTGTTGGACAGCCGGTGGTCTTTTAAAGAGCACTTTCGGTGTTTGTCGGAGAAAGTCTCGAAGACTGCCGGAGGACTTGCGAGGCTGCTCCCTAACTTGGGAGGACCCAGCCTAAAATGTCGAAACTTGTACATGGGCATAGTGCGTTCAATGTGCATGTACGGAGCACCAATATGGGCCGAACACCTAGCGTCAAAATGCAGACAGATCTTGGTCAGACTGCAACGCACACTGGCCATCAGAGCGGTACGAGGATACCGCACGATCTCGAAAGACGCAGCATGCGTCCTCGCAGGTAGCGTCCCTTGGGACATCGAAGCCAAATCGTTGGCCGATATCTACTGGCGTTGCCAGGCTGAGCGTGAGGCAGGCTATATTCCGCCGCCAGATCACATACGACGGTGGAGAAATCAAGCGAAAGACCACGCGTTTGAGCAGTGGCTTGCGCGTCTGAACGAGTCCACAGTTAGTGTCGACCTATTAGCTGCTATGCGTCCCGTACTGAGGGAGTGGGCTGACAGAGAAGGCGGTGCTCTCACTTACCGCCTCACACAGGTACTGACTGGAAACGGGTGTTTCGGTCGGTACCTGTGCGACATTGCCAGACGTGAGCAGACAACAGCCTGCCACCATTGTGACGACGAACGGGACACGGCACAGCACACCTTGCTGGCCTGTCCCGCATGGACCGAACAAAGAGCGGCTCTGCAAGCCGCCGTTGGAGATGATATCTCGCTGCCAGTGATCGTACGTGCGATGCTGAGCAGTGAAAATTCCTGGAGAGCCGTCGCGACATTTGCCGAGGAGGTGATGTCAGCGAAAGAGGAGTCAGAGCGTAGGCGCGAGGCGGAGTCACTCGACCCTCGGAGGAGGCCAAGGCGTAGGCAAAGGGTCAGACATGGCCCTGACGTCCCAACTTAGCTGGGGAGCTCGAGGTGACGGCGTGGGGACGCCGTCGCCCAACATCACCGAGACCCGAGTTGTCCGCGATGCGCTAAGTGTTCCGCGCATCGCGTTGTAGTGACAGTGTAGGCCTAACAGCCATGCACTGAAGCCTTTAGAGGCATCCGCTGGCAGAGTCGCGGTTGTGTATTCCGCGTATCCCGTGGCTCTGCCTTAAGCGGAAGAGCAGGAACACCGTTGGGGTTTTAGTGGGTATGCCCGGGCGCGGCCCTCCGCCCCCAGGGAGTCCCACATACCCCGGTAGCCCTCCCCAGACTGCCGGGGATGCGTAAACGCATTTCCCCAACGAAAAAAAAAAAAAAAAAAAAAAAAAAAAAAAAAAAAAGGGGGTTAAAAGGTATACGTTATTAGCAGAAATTAACAGGCAAACCCAGGTGTCCACCTGTCATGTGCTAAGTGCCCATTACGTTATCGCATCTATTCCATTATGGTTGTTTACATTTTATTAACTGTTTTATCTTGATGTAGAAATCCCTGTTTTGGATTTTAATGGATGAAAGAGAATCGCCCACCATCTAGCATGCCCAATGACGGATTAAGACTAATCGATGCCCTAAGCAATTCATGCCTGTGGGCCCCCATATCCGCGGGGCTAAAATGGTCACATTTAGCAATTCCTCTCAATCAATTCAGCAAATGAATTGTCAAAACTGTCAAACTGACAAATCAGTACAAAAATACAGAAACGAATTGCAAGAAGGGTTGCATTTTGCGATTTTAGAAAAATGAATCATATTATGATTCATATCATGATTCTTCAAAGCGACCATTTTAAGCCCCGCCGTATGTCAACTAGAATTGGTCTTTGAACCATTTACTCTTCTGGTGCCCCCTCAGACGTGATGCCTTAGACAATTGCTTAATTTGATTAATGGTTAATCCGTCACTGAGCATGCCTTCAGTAGAAATGTGAAAAAATTTCTATTTCCGATTCGAAATTCTACTTTGTCTTCAGAATGCAAAGTATTGAAAATCATCTATCACTATCCATTACAATATTAGAAATTCGAAAGTCTGTCTGTCTGTTACCTCTTCACGCCTAAACCTCTGAACCGATTTTTCTGAAATTTCGTATCTAGGATCTCCTAGATACGAAATTTCAGAAAAAAACATTTTTCTGGCATAAATATGGGAACTATATTTTCTATCACCAAAATTTATATTTGTCATCAAGTTGTATCACCTAATAAATAGATCTATCGCCACGAAATATTTTCGTTCTCAGATAAACAAAAATTGTTCCCAGGTATGAATTATCAAATTAATGTTAATATATGTGTAAAATAAGAGATCGATAACCAATAAAATTATATTGCATTACATAAATATAAACTTCGTTCTTATAATAACAGTTTTGTTACTTAAATAATAGCTCTGTGCTCAGAATGGTAAATCTGTCACCAAATAAATCGATTATCGATCCCTGACTGCGACTCCTTTTTATTTGATATTTTGTCACCAATACAGTAGTAACATTTTATTTCGTTCAGATATTAAATTAATAGTATTCGTTACCAATTTAATACATCAATTTATAATTTTAATGAAAAAATGATCAAAGGGGCGGAGACAAATTGGCGCGCTTTAAAAATTGACCAATCCGGCCTCAACGATGGGTAGTAGGTAACTAGGTTCGATTTTTTTTTTATTATTTTAACTTTAATTAAGTGTTTTATCTACTATTCTGCTAGCCATAAGCCAGCTATTTTAAACCAGCGCTGATTGTTCAGTGGTAATTATTTTAAACAATAAATATTGATTATATTGACTTTAATTGTTTTATTTACTACTCTGCTAAAAATTTTATTTAAATATAATTTATACTACCAGTGAAAATTTAGAACCTTGGGAGTCTAGTTAAGTAGCAGAATCTTTTGGTTGAAACGATGATGACAACCCTAATTTTTTATTTGAACTTAATGCAATTTTCTAGTAACATAATATGATTTATTGGTGATCTCTTTAAATTGGTTTGCTTAAATACTTATTAGGACACACCTATTATAATACATACAAAAACATTTATTTGGTACTAGACCTTACCTATATCTCAGGATTTTAGGTGATTTATTGTGGAATTGATTTTGCATTGTTTGGTGACTACATTTTGGTGACAGATCTACTATTTTGAGGACAAACCCTATTATTTAAGAAACACAAAACTAATTAAATTGGTGATAGCTTAAATGATACCCCATAAATATTATCGTATGTTTTTCGTCGACTCAAAGTATCTACTTTGAGTCGACAAAAAACATACGATAATATTTATGCCAGAAAAATGTACGGTCCCCATGCGATTAACGATTTTGGCGCAACGAAGTTGCGGCCTCATTACTTATCTTATAAATAGAGCTGGTGATGATGAACTATGGCTAAAGACATATTCGATCATTTCAGTCTTCAAATAAAAAAAAAACTAGAACAAAATCGGTCCGCTCATTTTGAAGCTACGATGCCACGGACACACACACACACACGCGTGAGAGAGATATGCTTCGGCACGAATGGGCTGGCTCGACGGAGAAATACCACGGGCTCACAGAAAACCGGCGTGGAACAGCGATTGCGCTGTGTTTGGCCGAGTGAGTTTACCGTATGCCCAATCCCCTACCCTTTTCCCTTCCCTACCCTACCCTCACCTATTCCCTTTTCTACCCTCTCCTACCTTATTACCCTATTCTCTCTTAAAATGCCGGCAACGCACCTGCAGCTCTTCTGATGCTGCGAGTGTCCATGGGTGACGGAAGTTGCTTTCCATCAGGTGACCCGTTTTCTCGTTTGCCCTCTTATTTCATAAAAAAACACACTTAGACAGTAGACACACAGACAGACAGACACGTTAAACTTATAACGACCTCCTTTTTGATTGGTGGTTAAAACACTAGCCAACGCACTCCACTCAAAGACATTTAAATTACTTAAAAATAGTAATCAGTCGCCTTTGATTAAGTAAAACATGCCTCGTTATTTTTATTATAGTATATCCATACTAATGCGAAAGTTCGTCCGTCTGTCTGTTTTACCCTGGAAAAATGTACGGTTCCCACGCGATAAACAAAATATGTTGGCGCAAAAAAGTTGCGGGGATAATCAAGTTCAATATTATAATGTCACTATTCTAAAAGTATGAAGATACCTTAAGAATATTATAAACATTTCGATTCTATTTCCAACTAGCGTATAGGCGGTTCCCTATAAATCTTTACGAGAATTCCACACGAAAATTCCTTATACTATTAGATATCGGATTTGCAATATTTCGTACCTATATTATGTTCCGACGATTCGTATATAACGTGTTTTTTTAGACTTCTTATATATAACTATAACTTAGGGTGGGTTGCACCAGAGGCGTGGTTAAAGTTAGTTATGGTCAAAGTTATGGTTATAGTTAAGGCTAACTTTAACTTTGACCAAAAAATTTGACAGATGACAGCTGGTCCGACAAGGCTTTAAATGAACGTGGGCGGGGGCGCTATTGGTAAAGGAGAACTGTCAAAAATGGCGTTTTCGTATGATGACAGTGTTAGTTCCTTTTTTCGCTACGTCCATTTAACCCCTTGCCTTGCCTTGCTCAAGGTTATGGTTAAATATACTAATATATATTCTGTGATATGCCGTCCATTTTCTACTTTGACCAAAGATTTGAGACACTTTGCATTTTAGTTATAGTTAAAGTTACAGTTATAGTTTAAGTTGGTGCAACCCACCACAGCAACCCACCAGAAAGCAATATTAAACTATAGCTAAAAGCCGAGCTTTGTGAGGGCTATCGCGTCGTCACACCTTGACTGACTGATGATAACACATCTACATAATATTAATAAAAATTACTATGTTAAAGCGCAAATCAATAGGCGTGATGGTTTTTCCGTAAAGTGTACCACAAAATGTAAATGTTGTGGAATATACTAGGTCTCACTTAGCTCGCCCATAGCACATATGATACTTTTTATCCCGGAAAAATGTACGGTTCCTGCGCATTAAACGAATTTTGGTGCAACGGAGTTGCGGGCGTCAACTAGTTACATATAAAATATTTTTTTATGATTTAAAAAATTTGGGGATACAAAGTAAAAACATTAAATTGACATTACTTTAATAGCGTCATACAGTAAGTAAAATCTTACATTATTTATATAAGTATTTATTATAAAATCTTTTAAAAGATATTCACAAATCAAATATATTTTATATATTTTCAATACTTAATATCTATACAATAATTCCATAAGATGAGGTTACAGTTATATGTTATTGTTCGTTTGTTATAAGTTTGGCTTAGGGTTATATAATCAAGGAAAACACAATAATAATTTGACACATACGTTGGTGAAGATGTTTAACATACAGTTAAAATAAAAGCAAGTAGGTTTATAAACAAAAAAAAAATATCTACGTACACAGTAGCTTTGATATCATTTTGTAATTGATTTATCAAGTGATGACTGACAGCACTTCTGACCCATTATAACTACTAAACTAGATAAAATTTCATTAAGAGCAATTTACGATAATAATAATCGATATTATTTCATCTATGTTCGCTGTTAAGCATTTGTGTATTAACCCACAACATGTTTTTTTGTTGAGTTATACAGCATGACTGGTGAGACATGTTCAATACTTAAGGAGACTACTCGGTACTCGTATTTCATTATAATTAATTAATTATGTAATAAAATCAGGTACTTAATTTTTGACCAAATTTCCCTTTAAATAAATGAATCATGCACACTCAGTAAATTACTATGCGGCTGGCGCGGATGCATGCGCTGGATAAATAATTATTTAACTTTAAGCTTCATTTACTCATTTCAGTGTGCGTGTATGTGGTCAATTGATATTATTTTTTTAAATATTATTTTTTTCATCTAATATAATAGCCAAATATCAGTCCTCGAGTATTGAACATGTCTCACCAGTCACGCTGTATATGAATGCAGTCTAGTTTTGCGTTTTAAATCTAAATTAAATATCGCGCGCGGGACAAGCTCAGTCCCGCTTTTCGGGGATAACCTGCGGGGCTAAAATGGTCGCTTTGGAGAATCATATCATTAATCATAATATGATTAATTTTTAAACTCCGCTTGATTGATTCGCTTACATCAATGATTGGGCTCTCGCGCGGCGCTCGCGCGCGGCGACCAATCATTAATCGAAGCGAATCACTATATCAATTGCACGAAAAGTGGAGTTTAAAAATGAATCATATTATGATTCAATATAATATGATTCTCCAAAGCGACCATTTTAGCCCCGCAGATAACTCAAACGTACGTGCAGCGTGCTGAGAAAAAAAGGTGTGTATGAAAATAAAAGGAGATGGAGGGGTGGCTTTTCTATGGCTTCTTTTGCTATCTTATTAAAACTTAATTTTAAGTGAAATAAAAAGATAAAAATTAGAAGATTTTATATGTTTTTTTACTATGTCCTGCTTTTGACGTAAGAATCCCGCTAGTTTCATTGAAAAAGTTCTGGCAACGCTGGTCTAGTTCTAAATAATCTAAAGAATCATGACTGCATTCATAACCTAAATACATAATTTTTTTTGGTCTACCGTCTAATACCATTTGGGGATGGTACACAAATGCTTAACAGCGTCCCTGTAGTATATCTATAATTATATTTTTTTTTTGTCCCTTAATATTTTGCTCGCTCGCTACGCTATCTCGTTTTTAATATTTGTTAAAAATACTTCAAATTTCAATTAGCAGAGCATTAGATTTCTTTAAAATTTAATAAAAATAATACTCATTTAAATACCAATCGCACAATTTAAATAATGTTTACATTTATGCCCATCAAACATTTTCTAAGTTTGTACAATCAATCATAGACATAAAAAAGTGCAAATAATAATTAAAGTATAAAAAAAAAATATTCACAAAATTATAATTGGTATAGTCATAAAAGGCAGTGATAACAATATTTTCACAACTTTTAATTTAAACAAGCATTTCTAATTTACTTTTGCTTGTCTATTTACGGTATTGATTTTATATTTCTTGTCATTACTAAACTAAATCTATTTTCCATGTCCTCTAAAAACAACTGTTTAAAATATGTATTGTCGAGCATAATAATATGTTACAACTTATAAGATACTAAATCTTAAGGCGCCTACCACACGTGCATGCTTGACCACAGTTTTGCTTGCGCATGCCGCTTGTACACTGAACATTGTGCGTGTAGTTGGTAAAACGGTAGTATGCGCAAGCCCCAAAGTTTGGCTTGACGGTTTTTAAACTTACTTGAAATTCTGGCATGCAAGCCTTCGTGTGCAAACTAGTCTGCGCATGTGGTTAGACGTTCAATGTTCAAGCCAAGTTGTTCATACGCCGTCGATCTCGGCAAGAATGTGGCTTGCGCATGCATAACTGTGCCGTGTGGTAACTGGTAGATAAGTCAGTCTTCCGTCTTTTCATGCGAGAAGCATGCGCCAGCAAAACTGTGGTCAAGCATGCACGTGGGGTACGCACCTAAAGTAGCTTTCCAATCTTCGTAGCAACCGAAAAAAATTAAAATAAAATGCCACTTTATAAACTAGACATTTGAGTCTACCGACCGAAAAGGCCACTGATTTGTAGTGGCGTAAACCGAAATGATTTCTACAGTGTGTAACAAAAAAAGCGATAATATTTTAGGGTGTGTACGTGTTCCTTGTAGAGAGTTCACTGTGAAAGTAGCAGCGCTGAAAGACGTTTTTTTTTTCACTTTAGTATGGGCAAGGGCCCAAGCGTCACGAGTTTCCCCATACAAAAGTGAAAAAAAATTCTTTCAGCGCTGCTACTTTCACAGTGAACTCTCTACAAGGAACACGTACACACCCTAAAGTATTATCATTTATTTTTGTTACACCCTGTACAGCCTCCTTTATAAAGTGGCATTTTATTTGAAATTTTGTCGGTCGCTAGCTGCGAAGATCGGAAAGCTACCTTTATATTACATAATAATATAACTTGACCTAACATAAGAGACCATAAGAAACTAGTATTACGCGATTTCGTTGAAAATCACTACCATAAGACCTTTAACAGAGCCTTTTGCCTAAAGATGCTACTTAACAATCAATTTTCTCAACTTTGACCATGGCCAATTTTTAACATGACCGACAACATGAGACCATTATCATTATTTTTAAATGTTTTTTAATCAACACAAAAGCAAATAATGATACTTTTATTGTTGGAACGAAGTTCCTTATGGCGCATTCAGCGTTGCGAAAGAACAACAAACAAGTTAGACAGAACGATATTTGACCTCGACACTTTTCTATTAGTACCTGCATAGTAGGGGCAGAGTGCGCTGATAGTATTCCTGTGCGTCAACTAGATGGCGTTTTTGAGAATAAACAGCGACGCGTTGTTATTATTCCTGGGCATCTATAGATGGCGTTTTTTATAAATGTTTAAAGTGTATATGTATACAGGTTTTTCGACCATAAGAAATAACTTCGTTCCATTCGGGTGTCCCTTGACACCTCTCAAGATTTCAACATACTTATAGTAGTAGTACAAGCGATCAGCCAGGCGCAGCCTATTACAAGAAATAAAAAAAAAGTGGATTGATAATCCAACAGAAGGCAAAACAGTATTTGCATTTATGGTCCTTTCTATTGCTGACATTACTTTTCTTGGTCTACTCGGGTCTTTCGTTGGTCTACTCGGTCTTCTGGTCTTCCGGTCTACTTGTCTTGCAGCTGAACGTAGTTGGCGGGGAAGAGGCCGTACGCGCCCTTACATAAGCCCTGCCACCAGCCTTCGTCGATCTGTAGAGAATAATACATTTACTTTTCTTCATCTATTATGTCATTCATTCATTCATTCATTCATTCATTCATGTCGAATGAGCTAGCAATATTCTCGTGTGAGAGTGAAGCGGCAACACAATACATAGGTGACTTATTTGTATAGCGCGATAGCAAAACTTTCATGGCAGAAACAAGTAGCAAGTTATTCTAAGGTTTACAAATTCTACAAATCTAAGGCCGGTATAAATATTCAGTACTCAAAATGCATCTCGGTCTCAAGACACGGTTCGCTCTGTGATTGGTTGGCTGTCAAAATTTGGACCAATCATAGACCCGAACCGCGTCTTGAGACCGAGATGCATCTTGAATACTGAATATTTATACCGGCCTTAGATTTGTAGAATTTGTAAACCTTAGAATAACTTGCTACTTGTTTCTGCCATGAAAGTTTTGCTATCGCGCTATACATACCAGCCTAGGACACCTCGGCTTCAGGACACTGTGAGTTCGTTCTGCGTAGATCGAAACGCAAAACAAAAATTAATGAATCTTCGGGTAGTTGAAGAATTCAATGAATTGGACGTCTATCACCTCAGAACACCCGTGCACACGGTCGATGGAAAGCAGCCAAAACGTCGGGATTAATAAAATCCGTAAGTGCTTAAACCTTAGAATATCATGAGAGATACTCGCGTAAACTTAAGAAATCATCAAGCAGTTACTCTGACCATCGGTAGTGGTAGAGCGGGACGGCGACACTCGTGCGAGAGAGACGGCACTCACCATCAGTATGTTGGTGATGAGGTCGCCGGGGTCGAAGCTGATCTCGTCGGCGGCGGCCGCCTGGTAGTCGTACAGGGCGAGCGCGGTGTACCCGTCCTCGTCCTCGGAGCCGCCGGCCTCGTCGCCTTCGCCCGCCTCCCAGCCGACCGGAGACACCACTATGGTGACTTGGCGACCCTGGATGTTCAATGGCAACGTAAAATTTTTAAGCTATTGCTTAGCTTTTATTGCGGTTTTTGAGCTTGCTGGCCGAATCGAGAAATTCCGTAAGAAACCTAACATTCGTCTAACGTCGTATCAGTTCACCAGACTTTGGCACGACGTTTGTGTGCGCCGCACAGATGCGACGTTGCCGTGCATCGTGTATTATGCTGGATTTACACGGGGGACTATAGCAGCACGATTTACGCCGCACGGCGAAAATCGACTGTCTAAATGACAATTCGGCATGCGGCATATTGCCATTTAGACGGCAAGCGGCGTATTGCCATTTAGACAGTCGATTGTCGCCGTGAGGCGTAAATCGTGCGGTTATAATAGTCACCTGTGTAAATCCAGCATTACTTATACTAGACGTATGCGCATTTGATAAAAAATGCTATGGTTAGCACTATAATCTAGTCTAGATGTACAGTTACGTTCAAAAGTCCAGTAGCAATCGAACGCAACGATAGCGTCAACACTTAACGTTACTTGTGACCTTTTTCCATAAAGACAATTCACACACACATACACTTTGTTTGGCTGTATATTCATATCGTCAATTTCGTGTCAACACGCGAGCACTGCCGTGGCCCAGTGGTATAGCAAGTGCGTCTATTAAGAATTATTAAGTCACCAGCTAAATTACAGGATCAAATCCGACCCAAGTGTTGCGTATAACACTTTTTGAGAAATATTTATAAATTATTATGAACTATGAGTATTGATACAACTATGTAGAATATAAAAATTACGTTTCTAACTAAAAGCACAGCAACTATAGTTAGAAACGTAACATTCTAGTCACAGCAAAGAATGTGAGGGTAGATTAAAAAAAGGCTTGGAGAAAACAAAATATTTAAAAATAATGTTGTTGGTTGGTGAACTCAGCTACGAGTGTTTGTGTTCTTACTTCTTACTGTTGCGATTTATAATTTATCCAATATGCAAGCAAATATTACTATCGAAGCAAGAGCTAATATTGTGGCCCTATATTCGAATGGCCTGAATATTTCTCAAATTTCTAACGAAACTGGCTTCTCAGTAAGTAGAAATTAATTATATTATTTTGATGTGTATTTTTTCATTGGTAAAAATCGTATTTTACAATTTGTTCTTTTTTTTAGAGAAATACTGTGAGTCGATGGGTGAAAAGATTCGAGGAAGAAGGTGGCTTGCAGAGTCGTAAACGAAGTGGAGGGCCACTTCTTATTAACCAGACTCAGCGGCGTTATATGACAGCGGAGTATGAAACGTGTGGTTTCATACCGACAAGACGTTTTGCCGATGAATTTAACACGTCATTGGTCACCGTTCGTCGTGCACTTCATGACGAGGGACTACACCACCGAAACCCGGCGAAAAAACCGTTTTTGACTCAAAGGCATAAAGACGAACGGTTACGCTTTGCACGAGAGTATTTAGATTTTGATTGGGAAACAACAATTTTTTCCGATGAAAAGACTTTTAAATCCTCTTATAAAGGAAGACTACATTTATGGCGTAAAGATAACACCCGTTGGTGTGAAAATAACGTGGTATCAAACACTGAATCTGGCAGAATAAGTGTGAACATGTGGGGATGTATTAGTGCGCAAGGGCCGGGTTAACTTGAATTTATACCTACGCGAGCCAACAGTGCAAATTATGTGGAAGTGTTAGACGACATTATGTTGCCTACTGTGCGAAATATGTATGGTGATAGCGAAATAAGTTTTGTGCATGATAATTGTCCAATTCACCGAGCCTCCGTAGTTCGCAATTGGTTCAGTGATCATTCTAATATTAAGGTTATTCCGTGGCCAGCACGATCCCCAGATTTAAACCCGATTGAAAATATATGGGTTTTAATGGTGCAAAGATGGCGAGGACGCGATGAAAGATGTCCGGAGCTGCTCAAATCCCATTGCATGCAGTTGTGGGAGGACTTACGTGGAACAGATATTTGTAAGAATATTGTGGCTTCCATGCGCAGACGTCTTCTTAGTTGTATCGAAAATAATGGAGGTTACACAAAATATTAATAATCATTAATACTTATTATTAAATTAAAAATTCTATGTCGCAATAATTAGTGTTAATTGTTATAATATTTATATTTTGTAAGTTTCAATTGGGCATTATACAAAGGAACGTGCTGGCCAATAATTGGTAGGTTTTTAAGTTGAGGTTAAGTTTTAATCCTCTTTTCCTCGGAAAACGAATAATTAAACTATAACCTCAATAGCATGAAATATTGATAACACAATAGATATAATAGATATTGATAGATCTGCGGATCAAAGATTTTACCGTCGTCCGTCAATTATGTTCAATAATTGTTATGTCATTGAAATAAATATAAAATTTATTTTTTGTAAATGTTGTTTTATTATAATATATTTATAATATAATATTATAAGTAATTATCTAAGTAACCAAAATATAATAATAATATCCTCACTTAAAAAAAAGCTTTCAAAATAGTCATTTCATTAAAATATACTTAATTTGAGATTTTAAGAATGCTGAGATTGTAAAAACAATACGAAAACTTTATTATGATAACTGAGATTTGAACCGTGACCATTTCAACCTTACGAGGCCAACTATTTACTGATGGAGCTATGAACTGTCTTACGTGTCCAACTACATTTTTGCATTTATTGACACAGTGCAGTGCATAAATGAAGAAGAATGAATGAAGAAGACAAAAATATATGTTATCTTTGTCTCTCATCCACTACACGCTTAAACTTTGTTGTATTGATACTGTACGACATTTAAGTGTGTGCACGGTAACACGACGCACACATAAATACGCACTATACCGGCAAACGAATATGGTCGTTACGGTGCTACTGGACTTTTGAACGCTGACTGTACCTGTGAACTTCGTATCACTTTTCTCCTAATATAAACCTTCAACAAATGAGAAAGTGTGTCTATCAGTTATCTTCACACCCAAACCGCTGAACCGATTTAGATTAGAAGAGAGAAAGGATCATGGGCATTTTGGTATATTGCTCAACAGAAATAAAATATATACCATTAGATAGTTCTTAGTGAGTAGGTAAAAAAGTTACATGGCGCCCATCCCCTAGCAACTGTACTTTTTGAAATATGTACAGTCAACGTACAAGGCCGGCGTTACCGACGTAGTTTTTGTCGTCTATGTGGTAAGATTTATTTGCGCTTAGAAAGGTTACGGATGTCTTGTCTTAGACATTGCACCTTAGATTTACGCTCACAGTAGTAGTTTAACCCCTCCCTCATACTGCTCACCCTTGACGGCGGAGCAGGTAACGATGACAGAACAGAAAATATAAATAGAAGATAAGTGTAGACATAAGACTGTATGAGTGTTACATAAATTGTATTAAGAACATAAATCCCTCAAATCAGGGACAAGAGCATTATTAAAAAAAAAACGTTTGATGTGTAGGGGAGAGGGGGATAGGGGAGTATCGTATAAGGGTTTCTTGTTGACTACGGAACTCTAAAAATAATCATGCTATAATGTAACATGATGTTATCAGCCTGAAATGTATGAGCGCTGATGTCACTTTTAACATGGCTTTACTCAAAAAGTACAACGAATCTAGACAAGCGCCCTATTGGTCATTAATTTACATGGGTATGTATACCTTCCTAAAAATATACAATCCATTCCTGTTGAGACATATACAAGAGCCCATACATTTTTGCCCATCATCATTTGATATGCAGATAAAGTGCTACAAAGCTTTAAATGAACGTGGACGGGGCGCTGCTGGTAAAGGAGAACTGTCGAAAACGTGTCAAAAATTTTGTACGATGGCAGCGTTGTTTCCTATTTTTGCCACGTTCATTTAAAGCCTTGTTGAGCTCTACTATGAGTCCCGGGAAAACGATATAAAATACCTTTTTGTCAAAAATGTACGGTTCTCGCGCGATATACGAATTTTGGCGGACCGGAGTTACGGGCGTCAACTAGCGTTAATATGAATGACACTTACATCCTCCTTCTCCCCTTTATACACTTCGTGGTTGTCGTCTTTGGGTTCACCAACCAACGTGACATCGGGCAGGTTCGCTTTAACCTCCGCTTGCTCCTCAACCTTGGTTTCTGTTGTGGTTTCCTTCGGTTCAACCGCAACCGGCTCCGCTTTGACGACGGGTTCGACTTTCACCGGTTCAACCTTTACAGGTTCGTCCTCTTGCTGTTTGGCTAGCTTGTCTTTTTCCTGAAAAAAAAAACATAATACATATTACATACAGGGTGCAATTAAACCTTCCTGCCAAATTTTGATATATTGGTCCTTGTTAAAAATAAAAATACACGTATTTTTTCTTTTATAATCACTCAGTACTAATATGTTAAGAAATAGCTTCCGAAAGTTATACTAAAAAAACACTACAATTAATGGACACGACGCGACGCTCGCGCGTTTAATTGCACCCTGCACAATAATTATTATTAGAATAGTTTCCTTTTTTATAAGTAATTGAAGGATATCTCAAAAATAGAAACATCGGTGAAAGAATGACTCTGATATCTTGAAAACTCTTCTATCACAGTTCGCAAATCTGAATACCTATAAGGACGGCATTATCGTTTTCGATAAAGTCCTTTAATTAGATTAAAAAAAAAAAAAAAATCACATTTAAAACTAAACTATACCAGGCCTGTCCCACTCGCATGTTTAGGTATCGAGCTGTAAGTACCCCTTTAAAGGGGCAGATCACAAGGGACTCACAAGCGAGCGGTGACGCGCGCGCAAAATTTTTTGTCGCATATATCTACGTACTGATTTAACCGCTGTGACAGAATCGTTATTAATCTGATAAATATGAACAATTGAAAAAAGTCAAAGAAATATTTCAATAAAGTAATTTAAGACTTTAAAATACGAAAAAAAGGTAAAAAAAAACACAAACATAGCAAATAAACAAATTTGTTACAAATAAACCGCATACTACACATAAATAAACACAAGTTACTATGTTTAAGTTGTAAAACATTCCTGACCAGCTCCTACACTATAATCGAATATATAAACCGTATATCATAAAATATACGTTGGGTTACTAAAATTTGATTATCACTATAAAAATTGCTATTAGTAGCTATAGTAATTAAAAGTAGATTATTTTATTTTCTAAAAGGTGACAATCTTGATTTCGTCAGAAAGGGTACCTCTTACGCGATAGAAAGGGAGCGTACATGTAGGCAAATATAATTGTAGGCACCTAGCACTGCGCGGTCGGAATTTGAACTTTATAGTATCGCAGCATGAGTTGTTATTTTTTTAAACGGGTTTCACGAGTTGGACTTCTGTTGGTACTACTAATATATATTCTGTGACTATACGCTACATACAAAATGTCAGCAGACTATGACGTCACGCCGTGCTAGTTTACAGTAGATAAATATTTACGCGTCGTGGGAAAACGTTGTTTGATAGCTATGTTAAATATTATGTTTATGAAAGTGGTTTCACAAGAAAAATTGTTATAAATTGTATAACTTATCGAATGGTAGACAATATTAGGATTTTTTATTAAATAATATTACACTTGACTATTTCTATAAAAAATGCATAAGAATTATGGAGCTGAAAATTTGGAAATGTTTAATTTTTACCGTTATATATTTTTATTTTATTTTAAAAATCTGCTAATATTTGATCTGGGCAATGTCCCTATTAATTACCTTTTCTGTGAGTGTCTTGTCTATTTTCTGTCGCTCTTGTCTTATCCTTTGGACAGATTGTAAAGCTTCCTGAAAAATTAAGATAAAATGCATTTTTTAATATCACACTGGAGTAAATATTTTTATTATCTTATGAGGCAGAGTGACCAATGACCATTGACAACGCTACATGCATAGATAGATCTGACAAAAAATGGAATAACCTTACTCGACAGAATTATTTTTGCATTGTAAATGTTGTTGCAAACAACTTTTTTATATGCTCCCCCTGAGTATATAAAAAAGTTGTTTGCAACAACATTTACAATGCAAAAATAATTCTGACGAGTAAGAGGTCCGTTTGACGTTGACAGCCGTCACGCTGACTTTGACAGCTGTCAGTGTGACAGTGACGGGTGACGTACCTGCTCCTTCTCCTTGGCCATGTTCTCGAAGCGGTCGCGCAGCGCGGAGGGGCGCGCGCCGGCGGTGTCGGGGCGCGGGCGCGCGGGGGGCGGCTCACGCGGCGCCGCGTCGAAGCCGAGCGCGCTCGCGTCCTGCCTGTCCGTCTGCACGCCGAACTTGCCGCCGAAACCCTGTATAATAAAATGACACCATCGCATCAGTCATTGATCGCTTTTACATTTTGCCGTAACGCGGTGAAACGAGTGTGGCGTATATGCGTGGCAAACCAAAGGTAGATTTTCCAACCGAGCGAGATTGCTTGTTCATGCTCAGAAACTTCTATAGCGCAATGTAGGATTGTGGCGCGAGTTGACATTTCTTTCTCGTGTGGCGCACACGAGAAAGAAATGTCAACTCAATTATCCAAATTTCTATTCAGGTTTTGCAACTCAGGAAAGCATCTATATGTCTAAATTAAGAATTTCAACGATTACACATAAAGTTGTAACTCGTTTTTGAACAAAATTTTACATTGGACCAGTTTAAGGACTTGACTAAATAAATAAGAAACAATGAGTACTCGCTCGTGTTTTTGACCTTATGCATACTCGCTGTAGATTTATAATTTGCAACTGTCCCGGTGTCAAGGCTTACCTTCTTGTGATCGACCTGGCTGGCGTGCGCGGGCGCCCTCTCTTTGTGGTCCCAGCCGACCGCGCTCGCGTCCTGTCGGTCCGTCTGCACGCCGTACTTGCCGCCGAAGCCGACCGCGTAGTCTGCAGGATCAAGAAACATAAGACCACTCGTACATTCATACTTACTATAGTTTATGCGTTTTAAGATGATATGGGTGACACTTCTCATATTCCTTGCTACGGATTTTTTTTACAAGAAAACAAAAAAAATCAAAATGTAATAAATTATATTCCAACTACAAAAACAAATGTTTTCTTTATTTGTAAATGAATAAAAATGAAAAGTTACTAAATGCTAACTTATTAATATAAAATTATATTATTAACTGTGAAATAGGAGTATAAAATTATTGTTACGAAAACATTTAAAAAATGTCAGATGCATGAAACGGAACCTGTGTCAATAGAGATGGACACTGTTGAATCGAAATCAAATCGATAAAAATCTTAAATCGTCGGCACCACTGAAATGTCAGTACGAAATCGATAATTTCGATTGCAATTCCTTTACGAAGTGATTCGATATTTTTAAACTATCGATTAATTTTTGTTAGGTAACTTCCCTACTATTGTCAATTATAATGTGTCACGCATATCATCTTAAAACGCACAAACTATAGTGTAGATTATTTCGTAATATTATGCATACTGGTACTACAGTTGTATCAGTCATACGCACCTTTCTGTGACTCGTGCGCTTGCGTCTCCTCCTTGTGGTCCCAGCCCGCAGCGCTGGCGTCCTGTCTGTCTGTCTGCACGCCGAATTTCCCGCCGAAGCCGACTGCGTAGTCCTTCTGTGAAGGATGCTTCTCTATCTGCTCCTTGTGCTCCCAGCCTGCTGCGCTCTGGAGCATTACAATCGATACTGATATTATAAATGCGAATCTATCTGCCTAGTATCTCGCTTAAGTCGCTAAACTATTTTATTTTTTTTGGTAAGAAGGTATTTTTAATATCGGGAAAGAATGTAGTTTTAATGTCAAAAAATGTACGGTTCCCGGGCGGTAAACTGATTTCAGCGCAATAGAGTTGCGGGCTTAATCTTGTCTCACAAAACTCAAAGTATTCCCAATAGACGTTCTGTCTTTTCTATGATCAGAAAAAAAAGATATAAGGTAAATGACTAGTAGATTGGACAGTACTAGTCATTGGAAAAAGCTGCTTTGCTTAAAAAATTTCCTGCTTTTAAAGTAAAAGAATTGCATTAAATCTTTTTCGCCATTACTATGACTACAGAGTACAGAACTAGCAACGACGCGATTGTATTAGCTCTGATTTTCCTAAAGTAAGGATAGTAATTAGTAATTTAAGTTATATGAAAATTGTAGAGAACATTTTGAGACTATATTTATTTAAATTCATTTTCTATCAAGCTTATTAGCTATTTCTTATCCACATTTTTCGCCAAAGTTTCCCGTGCATAATAATATCACAAAGAATATAAAAATGTGTTTAATCACTAAGAAACACTTTACATAACATTATAATAACTAAATCTAGTTAGAAATGTTGCCGTCATATTAGCGTCCACATTAAGCCTGTTTCTAAAGAAAAACAGTCAGTTTTTAAAGCAACGTTAATAAATATGGTGTTTTTGTGCTTTTTCCAATGACTAGTACTGTCCAATCTACTAGTCATTTACCCTATTACAGGTTAATAGAAAAAGAGAGCAATAGCGAAAGTGTAATACATACGTATGTATACGTATAAGCGTACGGGCAATACGAAACGTACGTAAGTTAGTGCGCACGTAGCGAGCGTACATACTAGGTACTATGTACGAGTAAACGGACGTAAGCGTGTGTGTACGTGCTAACTTACGTAAAGTATGTGTACGTAAAGTATTATACGTGTATACGTACGTTTATGCATACAGTACTCCCAAATTAATAATGCACATGCAAGTCTTCGCTTATTGTCGTAATCACGAAAACACCCGAATCTATGAAACGCAAGAGCCCCAAACAATGCACTTGCATTTTGCACCTTGTTCAAAAGAAAAAGAAGTAAATATCATATAGCCGGTGGCTGTCCGCTGTCGCCGGTCCGTCAATAAGTACTATACTCACCGGGAAGCCATCGGTATAATACCATAGTAACGTCCAAGCAACGTCAGGCGCCTCTACGTCGCTGCAAAGCGCTGTTTTTTCTTAAAGTTAAGTTTAAAACAGCGCTTGCAGCGACGTCTTCCGGCGCTCGGAAAAATACGACCGATGCCGAAAAATTACGAAAATTTCTATGCACATTATCACTTTGGGAGCACTGTACACGTACCTTATCAACGCGGTCCGTCTGCACCCCGTACTTCCCGCCGAAGCCGCGGCTGTAGTCCGACTGCGAGGCGTGTTTCTCCACCTTCCCCACGTAGTCGTGGCCGACTGCGCTCGCGTCCATTCGGTCTGTCTGCACGCCGAACTTGCCGCCGAAACCTGAAACAATTCAACCCAGAAAGTTGTATAGCTTGTCAAAAAAGAGAAGACGCTGAACATAACTTTTAAATCACATCAAAAGTACAAATACTATTGCAAATGTGCCAGAGCGTTAATATTTAAAATGTAAAAACGTTATCTGTGAAAATACAAGGCGCAAAAACTACCATTTGATCGTGATTATGTTTGGAAAATTTATTTTACTCTTTCCTGACAAATTACAATTGTACCAAGTTGTTATAAGCCATTAAGGCTGCGTCCCCATCAGACACGGCACGGCGCCGCCACCGTGTTACGGCACGACGCCGCCACCGTGATACGGTACGGCGCCGCACCGTGACACGGTGCCGTGTACGGTGCACCGCGCACCCCTATTCTGGTGAAACTTCCGAACAAAATTTGTGTCCAAACTTAAACGAGGCATAATATGAAAATACATATCAAAGTCGCGTTATGCAAATATTGTCATGTATACCGAGGAAATTTTATTTATAATAAATAATAGATAAAATTTCCTCGGTTTCTTTTTAACCGACTTCAAAAAATATTTAATGATTCTTTTTCAATCTTCGTCTTAGAAACAACAAGAGAATATTTTTTTCGCGATCCATATCCACGCATGATTATGCAGACAAGCACTCGCAAATATCGACTGAATAGGGACGCACCGTACGCGGCACCGTGACACGGTGCGGCGCCGTTCCGTATCACGGTGGCGGCGTCGTGCCGTAACACGATGCTGGCGCCGCGCCGTGTCTGATGGGGACAGAGCCTTAGGGTTTGTAGATATTTGGTAATATATAAATTTTTTTTTGTTTTATTTGATAACAATGGCATTTTAATTTGAAAAAATGTATATTTATTCATTTTTGAAACAAGTAAAGTTCTAGTGGTATATAAGGTTTAGAAAAAAAAATCGAAAATTTACGTGCAGCCTTTTGCAGTAGAGGGGTTCAAAATTTTGAAATAATTTTACTAACTTTTTAGATGTGGAAAAAATACTATTCGAAAGATGTCCTAAAGAGTAACAATAAATCCTTATTAAGTTTTTTATAAAAATGTATTTTTTAAGGTGAAAAAAAAAATAATTACTAAAATGTTGTATGGGGAGGAATCTATAAATAGATTTTTTGCGAAAACTCCTAAGTCATTCTGGTTCATTTTTGAAACAAGTAAAGTTCTAGTGGTATGTAAGGTTTAGAAAAAAAAAATACGAAAATTTACGTGCAGCCTTTTGCAGTAGACGGGTTCAAAATTTTGAAATCCATGTCTGTAAATACAAATAAGTATTGTTACTTTTTAAGGACTCGTTTTATATATATTATACCCATACAATTTTCGTAATTTTTTTTTTTCGCCTTAAAACTTAATTTTTGTACAAAACTTACAAAGGATTTATTGTTACTCTTTAAGAAACCTATCGAATAGTTTTTTTTTTCCACACCTAAAAAGTTAGTGAAATTATTTCAAAATTTTGAACCCCTCTACTGCAAAAGGCTGCACGTAAATTTTCCTAATTTTTTTTTCTAAACCTTATATAAGTACCACTAGAACTTTACTTGTTTAAAAAATGAACCAGAATGACTTAGTAGTTTTTACAAAAACTCTATTTATAGATTCTTTCCCATACAACATTTTCGTAATTATTTTTTTTCACCTTAAATATACATTTTTATAAAAAACTTAATAAGGATTAATTGTTACTCCTCTTAAAATCTATCGGATGGTATTTTTTTTTCCACACCAAAATCGAACTTTTTTGCGAATGTCCACTATTTAGCGATTTCAGACCACTGTGCGACGTACTAGCGGTAATCGTAATTATTATGAACTTATGAAGTGACCATTGTGCATCGATTTTTTTGGGATAAAATATGTTATTGTAAAAAAATTAACACCCTGTTTTTATTGGTTTAATGGACTCACCTAATGATACATAAGCCCCAAAAAAAATTTGGCAAGTAGGTTTAATTGCACCCTGTATAACCTCCTCCTTTTTGGAAGTCGGTTAAAAAGGGCGGCCATTTTAATTCGGCGGCGCTACTCTGAAACGTCAGTACGAAATCGATAATTTCGATTGCAATTCCTTTACGAAGTGATTCAATATTATTAAATTATCGATTAATTTTCATCGGTAACTTCCCTACTATTGTCAATTAAAATGTGTCACCCATGTCATCTTAAAACGCACAAACTATAGTGTAAAATACGTTATAAATGTGCATTCATTGACTATACAAAAATTATCAAAAACTATCGGTACTACGGAACCCTATATTGCGCGTGGCCCGACACACACTTGGCCGGTTTTGACTGATACCAAGAACAAGAAGATTCCTATATTTCAGTGATAACCATGATTAATAGATAGGGCAAGTTGTTACTGGGATTTGCTCTTAAACCCCCAAATATTTCTAACTAGTCTTTAACATACCTTGAGCGTAATCCTTCTGTGACACATGCTTCTCGGTTTTGCCGACATAGTCATGGCCAACAGCCGATTTGTCCATCCGGTCTGCCTGCACACCGAACTTACCGCCGTAACTGTAAATATAAAGTAAATACTAAAGTCTTAACAGTCCACACAGACTAAAGCCATACATAAACGCACAAGAAAACTATTGTGTCTACAGATACATTCATACGGGTGATAAGGCAACAAGACGTAATGATGAGAAAATGTATATGAAGTTCTTATTCTTTTTAGTTTTTTAGTCCTTAAAATGCTTTCTTTTTTTACAATTTGACGCCGTCTATGGCCTTTTTGTTATTTTTACTCAAATTAAATATTCTATCATGAAAGTTTTTCAACTTACCCATATGACGGCTTTGGTCCCTCCTCATATTGTTTCTTTTTGGCCATGTTATCAGCCTCCAAAACCTCCTCTCTCAATTTGGCCATGCTAAAATAATTAAAATTAAAAACATTTTAATGCTAAGTACTCGATCGAGCGATCACGTAGAGTAAAACCCACGGCTTGGGCTTTCGTCTACACATTCAGCATTAATCTATTGAGTGACGCGCGCCGTTCAGTTATCATTGAACCGTTCGAGCCAAAAGATGACAGCCCCTCTATCATGAGCTCTTAAAGCCAGCCAGAATACTGACTGGCTCGCATTTTGGTACCATGACCTCTATTTTCCAGCCAGTCAGTGGTCACGTGACACAAAACTCACTTCTCCATTGTTAACTGAGTAATAATTTCGTATCATTTGGTATCATGACAACACTTCTGACATAAGCTCGCTTGCTTTTACGTCAAATACAGCAATTCAATAAACACCAACCAACGAGTAGCTTTTACTGAATGGTTTACATTTTAGTAATTTTATTACATACTTTTTAGTCTTAAATTATATTGCTATTTAGTTGGTTAGTTACTTAATAAGTTATATTTTAGTCTATAGCATATATTTTAGTGAAAATAATTCGTTATTAAAACCAAAAAACTAAACATTCGAAGTGTCCAAATTTTTGGAAAACGATTAAATATTCTCAAGTTAATCACGAAGTGATACATAAGTAAAGACGTAGAGACCTTAGTAATCCATTTAGTGTTAGTGAGGTTTCAGAATAATAACATAAGTGAGGTGTAGTATATTAGTACAATATACCTATATGTCTAGTCAACAATAAGGTTTGCATTGGTGCGATGAGCTAAGACTGCATTGATTTAGTACACAAGAAACACATACAAGGTATAAGGAACACAAGTGTTGTGTATAATTACTGTAAAACAAGTATGAATTTTCACCAAAAACCTACAGGTACAATCTTATAGTTGCATTGTATGTTTTTGTGTTATTTCACAAACTATTTCCTTGTAAACCTGAAGTATTTTGGTATATGCATGATAAACACTGCACCAAAGAGGTAAATTCAATATTAAGTACTTACTTTTAACAAGAATTTTCAGAACACAACCTTTTAAACTTTAGATGTATGTATAACATGCTCCGGATAAACATTGACACACCTAAACTAATAGAAAAGTTAAATAATTGATAATATCATAGAATCCCAATTAGCTAAATTCTCATATGAGCACTTTTTCATTTATAACTTCTTCTCTTGACTACAATATGGTATTATATGATGGGAATAGTGTAAATCACTAAATTTTACTCAAAAACAAAAACCTACATTATAGTACTTTTCCAAAAAAGACTTACTTAATAAGAATTGCATAACAAACATATGGAACTTATTGTTCATAAAACATAATATTATCATAGGAACATATATTATTATGTATTACCAAAAATACTTTTGTACTTACCTCAATAATAATAATAAGTAAGTATTAGTTTTATATTAAATTAAAACTTAAAATACATGAGGACTTACTATGTACTTCTTAGGAACCTATCTTAGAAGCATTTCGTACAATCTTTTGATTGCAGTAGGTCTTTGTGTTATTTCACAAACTATTTCCTTGTAAACCATGCATGATAAACGCTGCACCAGAGAGGTAAATTCAAAGGTATTACTTTCTCAATAACAAGAATTTTGAGAACACAACCTTTGAAACTTTAGATTCATGTATATTCACGAATAAATATTAACACACACACATACACCTAAACTACTAGAAAAGTTAAATTAGCTAAATTCTCATATGCACTTTTTCATTTATAACTTCTCTTGACTACAATATGATATAATATACAATGGGAAGTCACTAAAACTCAAAAATATAATCCTACATTACTTATAGTACTTTTTCCAAAAAGACATAACAAAAATTGCATAACAAACATACTTATTGTTCATAAAACATAATATTTTCATTGGAACTTATATTATTATTACCAAAAATACTTTTGTACCTCAATAATAATAATATTAGTTTTATATTATTACATTAAAATTTAAAATACATGAGGACTTTAGTAAGTCCTCATGTATTATACATTTTAAAAAGATGTGGTCATTTTAGGGACCTATCAGACAGAGTGGTCATGCGTTGAAGCATTTGCGTTGGTGACTGAGGAGCAATTCTGACACATTCAGAACTCCTCCTGTGTGAGTATATAGAGATACTCACACGGGAGGCATTCTACAACATAATACAACACAAAGAACACAAAACCCTTGACCGCTCTCTGTCTGAGATATCCCAGGCAATTTCCCATAGTTGCAACTTGCAATGCAGTTTCTAATTGTTATTGGTTTGCCAAATAAAAGTCTGAAATTATAATATTGTTTTTATCTTTCATCAAAAGTTTGTATTTGAACTCCTTTAATAATAATAAATTAATATTTACACAAGGGATATTTGATTCATCTTCTTTGATTTTAAGTGACAAGACCTTGTTTAAGATTTCCGCTGTATAAATATTTTTATAAGTATAATATAAAAGAGATTTACCACTTGCCTATCTGATACTAGGTTGATAATAAGATGTAAGACAAATATAGTACCTATTGATGAAAGCTGTGTATGAATATGTATCTAAGGTAGGTATATTTAAGTGAGAAAATAAATGAAAAAACATTTAAAAACGAGTATTTATTAAATTTCTTTTAATTAAAGCTTTTGAGTGAATATATATTATCTTCCTAGGACTTTGTCATCATTACACTTGCAATTCTTTATTATAAAATGTAGTACTTATAGTATCTCAGTGTTAGCAATCATCCTTTATCCTGAAAAATATTTGGTTCAGCGTACACAATACTAATAATGTAAAATGCCTTACAAGGCACGAAAAGGGGATTATTAAACTTATAAATTGCCTGTTTATGTTACAATAATACCTATTTGAAAGCTCAAAAAAACGTAGGTGTTCAAGAATGAGTTCAAGTTCAACAAACTATGTTCAACTCATGACATCAACTCTGTTGTAATGCATGTAATTGTAATCCACAAGTTTGATGCATTTCTAAGACTTTTTTATGGTAGATTATTTAGCGTAGGTATCAAATAGGTATAGGATATAATAAACTTATCAATTTCTTGCATATAACATAATCTCTATAAACTTAATAACAATATCTAATTATCTTTTTTTTTGTCTCCTTCTTCTTCTTTTTTTTAATTGCCGACTCAGTTAGTTGCCAATGTCAGAGAATTCTTTCTCCTCTAGATCGCCATGCTTGTGATAATATAAACATGAAGGAGTGTTATTTTCTCAGTGTTTTCATAAAGGGCTTATAAAATACCAAAAAAATATAAATAAAACCATTTACACATTTATAATAATTACCTTTAAATACAATAAATCGGTGCAAAAGTAACTATTCCTACATTGACCACGTTATATATTAGAAAATAGTATATTTTATAATAAAAAATATCAATTTTTTTTAAACTATATTTTCATCTTGATTTACAATTTTTCCGTTAGTCGTTATGGCTAAGCCATTTCAATTCCTAAAAAAAAAAACAATTCCGTGAGTCAAATTTGACGTTTGTGTTTGACATTTCTTAATCCAGTTCAGAGACAATTATTACAGGTTACAACCATTCAGAAGTAAAAGTTGTTATGATGCGAAAAAAGAACAATTTACTTTACAAGTGTTTTCTGAGCTGCGCGGATTAGCTCAGGTTTTGACAAAGTTAATGATCAGGCCCCTGTTCAACTAAGAAAACTGTGCCTACATATAGCAAGTCTCGCAATTCGTCCACACGCTTGAGTAAAGCTCGATGGCTCGCGTCGAGTAAGTTCGATGGAAATTAGATTTATTTAATTCCATCGAGCTGGCTCGGTGCGAGCCTTCGAGTTGTGAGTTTTGCGGTCCACATGAGAATTTTTACTCGATTTGGAGTAAAACACGATTGTTTTACTCCAAATCGAGTAAAAAGTAATACCTATAGTGAGTACTGACCATAATATGGCAAAACTTAACAAAATTATACCTTTGATATTATGGCATATGCCATCTCAAGACTTAAGACGAAGCGACCGAATAAAGAAACGTAACGATGAAACCTAACAACTCGGACAGGCACACATAAACAATACTATGCAATAGCTTTACCGCGACAGTCTTGGGTTGGGGAGTACAACACGCATTTTTATGACAAAAACATAAAGTTAATAAACCTACCTAGCGGAATAGAGCAACAATCTCTAGCTGTCAAACGAAACCGAAATTGGTTGCATCTGTGTGTAAAAATATGTGTACATACTAGTGATGGTTAATATAACGTATAGCTGATAAAAATAGCGCGCTAGTTCTTTGCAACGAATAGCGCGCGCTATAAATCTATGCATAAAGCCCCATCCACATGCTTGGCATGGCAATGGCAAACAGCCAACAGCCAACAGCAAACACGGACGTGTGGATGGGTGTTTGTCGTTGTTTGCCTGTTTGTGTTTGTGTTGGGCAGTGTTCGGCATCGGTGTCGGTTTTTCTTGCCAGATCAAAGGATGTTTGGCAAACAGTTTGCGACGTATCCACACGTTTGAACAGCGATCAGTAATGCGTGCGAGCTTGCGGGAGGCGGACATATTTACTTGCTACACTTTTACGTTCGTGCGCAAAGCGTAAAAATTGAGTGATTGGTTAGCACCTACGATTCTGACATTTTTGGAGGCTTATCAAAATGAGCCTGTAAATTATGTCTCTGAAATTCCAAACAAACAAAAATCGGCAAAATGTTAATGATGCTATAATGAATAAAAGTGTCAAGGAATTGAAGGCCAAAAAAGAAATACTGATGGCTACGTTCCGCAGAAAATAATTGAGCCACGTCAGTCGCTGTCTTCTTTTTTTTTCTTTTTTCTTTCTCTTGCTTTAATTTATAATAAAAATATGTCAACCCGAAAGTAATAGCTGCCACAAGCTCGTCGTCCGCCATGTTTGCCGATTTGGAATGAAATGAACGTTCGCCAAGCATGTGGTTGGCTGTTTGTGTTGGGTGATTGTGGGTGCTGTTTGGGACTTTGTTTGCTGTTTGCGGTGCAGTACAAAACTTACAAAGGATTTATTGTTACTCTTTAGGAAACCTATCAAATTGTATTTTTTTCCACACCTTAAAAGGTTAGTAAAATCTTTTCAAAATTTTGAACCCCTCTACTGCAAAAGGCTGCATGTAAATTTTCATAATTTTTTTCCAAACCTTACATACCATTAGAACTTTACTTGTTTCAAAAATGAACCAGAATGACTTAGTAGTTTTTGCAAAAACTCTATTTATAGATTCTTTCCCATACAACATTTTCGTAATTATTTTTTTCACCTTAAATATACATTTTTAAAAAAACTTAATAAGGATTTATTGTTACTCCTCTTAAAATCTATCAGATGGTATTTTTTTCCACACCAAAATCGAACTTTTTTGCGAATGTCCACTATTTAGCGATTTCGGACCACTGTGCGCCGCCCGCGCTGCCGATCGCGCGCGGTTTCGTTCGATCGTTGTCGTGTCGTTTCGTTGTCAAATCGGGTGAATTCGGCTGTCATTGCATTTGCAGTGTTGCGTTGCGTGTTAAGTAAATTATGGGTATATATAAAACTCAAAGGTGACTGACTGACATGGTGATCTATAAACGCACAGCCCAAACCACTGGACGGATCGGGCTGAAATTTTGCATGCAGGTAGATGTTATGACGTAGGCATCCGCTAAGAAAGGATTTTGATAATTAATGTTAACCCCAAGGGGTTAAAATAGGGGATGTAAGTTTTGTATATAATAATACTTCTTAACGCGAGCGAAGCCGCGGGCAAATGCTCGATATAATATAATAATCATGACTTCCATGTGAACGTATTTTTTCTGAATCTGGATACGTTACTAGTGACAGAAGAAATCGTTTGTCATCGACAGAAGTGGCGCGAATAATATTTTGAAATGTAAATAAAATGTAAGAAAACTGACATTGTAAATAAAAATATGTACTTACATATTATGTAGTACCAAAAAAGAAAAAAAATATTTAAAGCATTTGTATATAATAATTAATAAAATTGTTATACAACCTAACCCTAACCTAAACCTAAACCAATTTATGTACATGGTACATATTATATAATGAACTTTGAAATACGCCTATAATTTTACTAATCATATTTGTTCAATACACAGTTAAAATTAATATTTGCAACATAATATAATTAACCAAATAATGTATTATTAAATTATAACGATTATTTATATTATTCTAATCATGTAACAAACACGTTATATTATATTATTAACTCACCCACCGCGTTATAATTATCGTAGACGTGACGCATCATCATATTATTGATATAACATAAAGAAAGAATTTCAATAACGTCGGTAACTTTACAACGCGTCCAGAATCGAGATTTTATTCGATATAACGTAGCGTCAAAACTAGCGCGCTTGAAATAATCGAGATTTCATTCGATATAACGTAGCGTCAAAACTAGCGCGCTTGAAATAATCAAGATTTCATTCGATATAACGTAGCGTCAAAACTAGCGCGCTTGAAATTCGTTATAACGTAGCGTCAAAACTAGCGCGCTTGAAATTCGTTATAACGTAGCGTCAAAACTAGCGCGCTTGAAATTCGTTATAACGTAGCGTCAAAACTAGCGCGCTTGAAATTCGTTATAACGTAGCGTCAAAACTAGCGCGCTTGAAATTCGTTATACCGTAGCGTCAAAGCAAGCTCGCTTGAAAGAATCGAGATTTCATTCGTTATAACGTAGCGTCAAAACTAGCGCGCTTGAAAAATGTAGCATATTCCATATAGCGTGTTATGAAAATATAGCCGTTAGGAACACCACTGGTACGTAGTACGTACGTATACACATACACAAGCATGATTGAACATGAATTCTATGAGATTAAATTATTGTCAACGTGCGGCACGTGCCGACTGGACGTCAAAAAAAGAGCGCTGCTGTCATGTATCACACGTCTCTTTTTACCACGCAGTGTTACTGATAGTGACAACTCTCTTGCTCAGGCCTTTGTTTCTCTATTCCGCTAGGTATATTAACTTTATGGACAAAAATTGTAAGTCTTAATAATATTGCATTAATAATATTATGAGATACGTGGGAGAGCCATGCTTCGGCACGAATGGGCCGGCCCGACCGGAGAAATACCACGTTCTCACAGAAAACCGGCGTGATACAGCGCTTGCGCTGTGTTTCGCCGAGTGAGTGAGTTTACCAGAGGCCCAATCCCCTACCCTCCCCAATTCCATTCCCATCCCTATCCTCCCCTATTACCCTATTCCCTCTTAAAAGGCCGGCAACGCACCTGCAGCTCTTCTGATGCTGCGAGTGTCCATGGATGACGGAAGTTGCTTTCCAACAGGTGACCCGTTTGCTTGTTTGCCCCATTTATTTCATTTTAAAAAATGTATATGATCAATAAAATAATAATATATACAGAAGTGTGACTCAGATACAAACTAACAAACATGTACACAATGTGTATGTATTGACAGGTTATTGTCCTGCGTTATCACGCAAATTACAGGAAACAAATTACCGTCTCTAGGGTCTTCAAATTGATAGCATACTTAACTAACTTTGCAGTTAGCCTGTATTTATAAAATATACTAGCTGTTGCCCGCGACTTCGTCCGCGTGGACTTTAGTTTATAGCGCGCGGTGTCAACAAAATTTGTGTCAAATTTAAAAACTTTTTAATACCCTGGTAAGTGCTTCCGGTGTAGCGCGGCCCTTAATTAATCAAAATACCCAAAAACAGCTATGCAGTGTGCACATAATCTATACTAATATTATAAATGCGAAAGTATCTCTGTCTGTCTGTCAGTCTCGCTTTCACGCCAAACGCCAAAAGTATCTCTGTCTGTCTGTCTGTCTGTCAGTCTCGCTTTCACGCCAAACGCCAAAACTTCCGAACCGATTGTAATGAAATTTTGTATACAGATAGTCTAAAGCCTGAGAAAGGACATAGGCTACTTTTTTACTGGAAAAAAGGGTTGTAAGGGGGTGAAAATGCGTAAATTTGTTCAAATTAAGTTAGTTCCAACAATTCATAATAGATGGCGCCGTGCGTCTTCTACATCGCGCTGACGCTTGCTCAAAAGTCTTTCTATAAGACGTGGTATCATCTTTTTAAGTTTCGATTTTTTTCGATTGTTATATCTATTCTACGGTATTAAATAACTCAGTACTTTATCTGCAGTGACGTAACCTTAAATCTATCAATGATAAATAGTTTATGGGTAAAGTTGTGTAATTGGAGGGCTAAATAAGCTTTAAAATTTGGCATAAAGTATAAAGTTCAATATAAAAAAATGAAATACTTATTGTGTGCACACTGCACAGCTGTATTGATTTAAGGGGTACCAGGGTTTTTTTATAAAAGCTTTTGACACCAATTTTGTTGACATCGCGCGCTATAAACTGAAGTCCACGCGGACGAAGTCGCGGGCAACAGCTAGTGTTACAATAAAGTAAAAAATAAAACGCCATCTGTTGAATCGTATTAGAACTAAAATGTTCATTCCATCGATATATTTCTGGATTTTTTATAATATTATACATAAAATATGTTTAAGATTTTTGAAATTTTATTTTAATACACATCCAAGACCCAGGAACATTGAAAACTTTTTGTTCCGCCTGCGGGACTCGAACCCAGGACCCCCGGGATGAGCGCTGGCCACGCGCAATGCGAATTCATTTTCATCGAAATTTTCATGGAAATAAGATATTTTCCCACATCAAAATGTAGCCTATGTCCTTTCTCAGACTCTAGAATAACTGTATACAAAATTTCATTGCAATCGGTTCAGTAGTTTTGGCGTGAAAGCAAGACAGACAGACAGACAGACAGACAGACAGACAGACAGACAGACAGACAGACAGACAGAGATACTTTCGCATTTATAATATTAGTATGGATAAGCAAGAAAGAATATTTTGGTAGATTTTTCACACAATTATTAACACTTAATACGGTTCCCTTTTTTCTCCCATTAAATATAGCCTATATTCAGCAGAAATAGTGTGGATTAAAAAATATGCATTAATACTTCCATCGTGCATCGGCATCGTGGGTATCGCAGACACAATAGATCTTCAATTGTTATGCTGGCAGCCGGCTGCCGCTATTGGAGATTTATAGTTAAAGAAATTAATTAATTATAATAGCAATCAAAAATAATAGTCATTCAAAACTTATTTTAAAAAGTTCTAAAAATATTACTTTCGTAGTCATAACTTTTAAAGCTTTTTTGAAATTAGGATTATAATAATGAAGCACGATAGTCTATATCAAATCAATAAAGCAGCACCCGGCTGTCGCATAACTATTGAAAATCTATTGTGTCTGCGATTCCCACGATCGAGGTAATATTTACGTGGACTCTCCGGGCGAGTCTGTGGCACTGATAATTAAATCTCTCCCCTACCGCACGCACACCCGCGCATCGCGCCTTGACGCCCAATTCGCAACGTGCAGCAGAAATCGTAATATTTTAATTTCGCCATAACATTAAAACCAAACGTCCAATTTTAATCATTCAAAGACCGAATATTATCTACATTAACTGTACTTAGTGATGAAATAATTTATTTTGATAAGGGTCAATAGCATGATTTAAATAAACGCATTTAAATATAGTCCAAAAAAAATTCTAGATTTTTTAATAAAAAAATGGTTATTGTGCCTCACTCAACATAGATAGGTATAGTGTGTCGCGGACTTTTTTGTAGATATTTAAAAGATCTATAATTACTTAGAACATTTTATGCCTCTATCTTTTATAGTTTAGGCAGCGTACGCAAAATAAGTAACTTTTCTGGTTGATTTTTTAAACCTTGCGTCCGAAAATCCCAAATATCTTACGGAACCTTATATTTTTCCAAAATAAAAATTAGCCTATGTTCAGCAGAAATAATGCAGGATTCCAATGGTAAAAGAATTTTTCAAATCGGTCCAGTAGTTTCGGAGCCTATTCGACTCAAACAAACAAACAAACAAAAAATCAAATCTTTCCTCTTTATAATAGTAGTGTAGATTATTGAGTGACCATCATTCATAAAGTATAATTAGATTCCACATTTAATGAAATAAGTTAAAGTCAGCGTTGCCAGACGTCCCGATTTTGACGGGACGTCCCGATTTTTTCATCAAAATTAAATGTCCCGCGCGGGACAGGCTCAGTCCCGCTTTTCGGGGAAAGCCCGAACGTAGCAGCGTGCTGAGAAAGAATGGTGCGTAATGAAGATAAGAGTGTGGAAGCTGGGGGGTGGATTTTCTTTGGCTACTTTAGCTATTTATTGTCACGTAAACGTTATTTTAACGCAAATAAAAAGATAAAAAATTCAAAAAACTTTTGATTCTATACCGTTTTTTACTTTGTCCCGCTTTTGACTGAAGAATCCCGCTTTTTAACTCAAAAAGTTTCAAAGTCCCAACTTGGTACAAAAAAAATTTGGCAACGCTGGTTAAAGCTCACTTTAAAAGAAAAAAGCTTAAAATTAATTGAAAATGGTCAATCAAAATGAATTTATTGTTGGTTCGGTGCATTTTGAATATACCATTTCATGCCAGTATATTAGAATTGCTTAAAAATCATAATACTTTTAAAGAATATTGACTCTTCTGGTGTTAATTTAGTTATTTTTGAAATGAAATTAAGTTTTATTTCCAAATTGGTTAAAAATTAACACATTTAGAATGTCTACATGAGGCCTACCACTGGTTCTGGACCTAACCCGCCTAGAAGAACCAGCGTAAGAAACTTGCATGGGTCCATATTTTACCAATGTCTTTTAAAATAAAAAATTGCAACAATACTATAACTAAGGAGCTGATGAACAAAACTGGACTAGTCCACCAAAGTCGTCTTCTCTTGACCCATCTGCATCAATACCTGTTAATATCAAAACCAATTAAAAAGGCTTTAAAAAGTCCATTTTCAAACAAAACTGGATTAGTTCAGTAGTAGTAGTAGTACTTAGCTGATACTAGTTTGTTAGCCACTGTGTACATTTTTTTCTCGTGGACTAATCCGCTCTGTTCGCCAGCTCCTCAACTTATGTCAATATTATATACTTACTCAATGGCCTCAACATGTCTGCCGCCTGGACCCCATCTCTGTTCCTGCTCCGTCACATCATTCACAAAGTCGGGGTCCGTCTCCCAATCATCAGCCTCTTCTGGCTCCGGCATTTTTACATCTGTCGTCGCTTTCCACATCTGTATTAAATCATGAAATATAAAGAATAATTAAGATTTTGTCTACTAAGATACTGTAGGTGATGGGTAGGGCTGCCATTACCCAAATTGCCTTTGCCGGTCAGGCACGGCAAAATTCTCGGACATTTGGCTGAAGTGTGGTTATTTTCCCGGACACCTCTTTTAAACGGCATATTTACGATAATGTCTTGCCAATTTTTGCTTTTCCAACAACAATTTGTAAAAATTCTGACTAACTCAAGTCCATGCAAGAAATCGCGTGTATGCTTAGCGAGTTTTTATATTTCGTTTATTGCTGCCTGTCTATAAAGTTGGATTTCTCTCAACAAAAGTGTCTGGATTTCACCCGGACACTTTTCAAAGGCCCAGGTCCCAGCCGGACATACCCCGGACGCCCTTCAAACTAGGACAAATCCGGGGAAACGCGGACGGATGGCAAGTGGGTAAACTTTTATTGACATCCACTGTTAAAATTCAAACATAGTTATTATTTACTAAAAGTAATAAATATGTAAGTTTACCTCTTAGGTGTTTCTTGTTATAGAGTAGGCTGGTATAAGTTCCAAAGAGAAAGTATGATTTATTTGATTTTGAAGTAAGTTGTCAATTTTATTATAATGAAAAAAATGGTTTAAGAGAAACGATCTGTGTTAAAAATATTTTAATATTTTATCGGAGGAATAACAATAAACGTAATTGTCGTTTCTCTTATTTTACAGGTATGATATTATTATGTTATTGTTGTATTTAGTTTGTTTATAATTTTACTTTTAGTGATTAAACTCTTATTTTACAGAGAAACAAAATTGTTTACTTGTTTTCCTCCATACATCAAAATAATCTTATAAAACGACAATTCGCTTATCATAACAGTATGGAGAAGCTACAATTTAAATTTACTTTGCTACCTAAAAACGACGGAAAGTCCAATATACTTTCTATAACGTCGATAACTACTCAAAGTAATAAAGAGTATTATATACCTGAAGAATTGCAAGATATTAGCAATCACACAGAAATAATGCAAACCGCTACATATAGTAAAGTGCGAAATAGCCTAAAGAAAAGATATCAGACCAGAAGGATCTGGATAAACATGACAGAGGAGTTGATGAAAATTTATGTAGACGAAAATGATAATCTTCAATTTGGAGACCAATATCTTGAAGAACTTTTTCTTGAAGAGCAGGTGATCCAAAGGAGTGAGAATGCAGGTAATATACATGAAATTAAATATCAAAGCCTTAAGGATATCGCAGAAAAATTTATAATTGATAAATTTTCAACTAAGAATATGAACGCAAACTTATGGATTGACACATTTGAAAAAGAATGTGCTCGTTTTTGCGTCACAACTAATGAACAAAAACTAGAAATTCTTAGATTATTTTTTGATAAGAGTTGCATCGACTGGTATAATTCGATGATTATGAAGCTAACACTTAACTCTGAATGGTCTATTTGGAAGTCAACATTTTGTGAGACTTTTGCAAACAAAGGGTGGAATCCAGTCAATTTAGCTTTATCATATAGATATAGAGATGGTTCTTTACTGGAGTATGCAATAAGAAAAGAAAAGCTTCTACTGGAAATGAGAACATCTATAGATGTAGGCACATTAATAGACCTGATAGCAGCAGGCTTACCAGATCACATATTGCATAAGATTGATAGAGAGATTTTAACAGATACGATAGATTTGTTCAATGTACTAAGAAAACACGAGCATATGGTACAAAAGAAAAGTAATATGATGAATGGAAAGAAAATGTATAAGACTGCCTGGCGAGCTAATGAGTATAACGAAGCAACTCGAAATACATGTAAGATTTGTGAAAATTTAAATAAAGGAGCTCGTTATCACTCAGAAGCTACATGCTGGTTCAAACCAAAAGATGATAATAAGGTAAAGAGAAATTTAATAAGACATGTGAATAATTCCGAAATTGAGGCGGAGTTAAATGAAACTGAACAAAAAAACTAATAGTGACACCATTAATAACTATAAAATTAACAATAAATGAGAAGTTACAAATAGATGGAATTTATGATTCAGGCTCTAATGTTTCTTTGATAAATTCAAAATTACTTAAAATAAAGAATAAAGGAAGGAATGTAAACGAGGCAAGCTTAATAACTATTAATGGTGTCCAAAAAGCAACTGGTTTGACTAGATTAAGAATTAAGATTTTTGAAGTAGAAAAAGACGTGGATGTTTACGTCATTGATGAAAAGAATTTCAAACATGATTTTCTCATTGGTTTGGATATGATAAAAAAGTTTGGATTGATTCAAACTGAAAAGTTAACGATTATTCAAAAGAAATATAATTGTGAGAACAAGAATAATATGATAGAAAGTGGAGATGTCAGTATGAAAAGAGAAATATGTAACGATGGAATTACAGAAAATATAAAAATAAACTTTAATGAACATGTCAAAGAAGATGATATTGAAATGAAAGTAGATCATTTAGAAGATGGTGAAAAATATAAAATAAATAAATTAATTGATGACTACAAGTCAGTTTTTGCTAAAGACAAGTATGACATAGGCACTGTAAATGGATATGAAGCTAGAATTGACTTAACAGTAGAGAAATACTGCAGTAAGAGACCTTACAGATGCACGATGGAGGATAAGAAGGAGATAGAACAGCAGATAGCAAAATTACTTGATAATAAGCTAATAGAAGAATCCTACAGTCCATTTGCAGCGCCAGTTACATTAGCATATAAAAAAGAAGACAATAAGAAAACAAGATTATGTATCGATTTTAGAGACTTAAATAAAATTGTAGTACCACAAGCTCAACCTTTCCCGTTAATTGAAGATCTAGAAATAAAAACAAGAAATTGCAAATTTTTCACGACCCTAGATGTAAATTCAGCATTTTGGTCTATTCCTTTAAGAATAGAAGACAGAAAGAAAACAGGGTTTGTAACTCAAGAAGGCCACTACCAGTGGACATGTCTTCCCTTTGGTTTAAAAACGTCTTCAGCAATATTTCAAAGAGTGTTGAGCAACATATTAAGAAAATATAAACTCAACGAATTTACCGTTAATTACATTGACGATATCTTGATCTTCTCCGAGGATTTTGATAGCCATATTAATCACTTAAGACAGTTATTAGAAGCTATAAAAAAGGAAGGATTCAGGTTAAAATTTACAAAATGCACTTTTGCCTCAAATTCTGTCAAATATCTGGGACATATCATTCAAAATAATTCAGTGCAGCCTTTAAAAGATAATATAATTTCCGTACAAAACTTTCCTACTCCTAAAAATCAAAAAAACATTAGACAGTTTCTTGGTAAAATAAATTTCTACCATGAATACATACCAAGAAAGGCTATTATATTGGACCCCTTGCATAAATTGTTAAGGAAAGGCCAAAAATTTGTTTGGTCCAATGAATGCCAAAAATCTTTTGACACTATAAAAAATCTATTATGCTCTAAACCAATATTAGAGATATATGACAGAAATTTACCTATACACATTTATACAGATGCATCCATAGAAGGAGTTGGTGCAGTCTTAAAACAGATACAGCCAGATGGACAAGAAAAAACTGTAGCATATTTTTCGAAGAAATTGACGGAAACGCAGAAGAAAAAGAAAGCTATTTATTTGGAATTGTTGGCGATAAAAGAGGCGGTGGTTTTTTGGCAATATTGGCTAATAGGAAGACCATTTACTATTTTTTCGGACCACAAACCTTTGGAAAATATGAATTTAAAATCAAGAACGGACGAAGAATTAGGGGATCTTACCTATTACCTATCACAGTACGAATTTAATGTAGTTTATTCTCCTGGGAAAAATAATTTAGAGGCAGACTGTTTAAGTAGAAATCCAGTGTTGAATTCAGATGAAAACACTGATGAACAACTAAGAGTTGTCAATCTTATAAGCATTGAAGACATATTGAAAGATCAAGAAATTAATAAGGAAGTACAAGAACAAAAAGATAAGTTAATAAATAAACATAATGTGTACTTCAAAAGGGTTGGAAAAAGAGATAAAATAATTTTATCAAAAGAATTAAGTTTAACTTTTTTGAAAGATGTTCATGAAAATATGTGTCATATTGGAATCAACCAAATGCAAAAGATGATTGGTAAATTTTATTTTATAAGAAATTTATCAGATAATATTAAAAAGATTTGCAAAAGTTGTGAAACTTGCATAAAAAATAAAACAAGAGGACATGAAAGATTTGGATCTATGTCTCATCTAGGACCAGCAACAAGACCTTTTGAGATTATGTCTATTGATACAATAGGCGGATTTGGAGGTTCGAGATCATCAAAAAAATACTTGCATTTATTAGTTGACCATTTTAGTAGATTCGCATTTATTCATACGTCTAAAACTCAAACAGCAAATGATTTCATAAGACTTTTATCTAGTATAGTGGAAACGGAAGAAATAGGCATGATTTTGACCGATCAATATCCAGGAATCAATTCAATTGCATTAAAAAAATTTCTTGGTGACAGAAATATACCATTGGTATTTACAGCAGTAAACTGCCCTTTTTCTAATGGCTTAAATGAACGTTTGAATCAAACATTGGTGAATAAGATAAGATGCAAAGTTAACGAAGAAGAGAAGAAAAGAGCTTGGGCTAGTATAGCTAAGGAGTGTGTTAAAAAATATAATGAGACTGTTCACACAGTTACAGGATTCTCTCCAACTTATCTTTTGTATGGAACAGAAAAAGTAATGATTTTACCAAAGGAACTTAGAAATAACTTAACGAGTGAGAGTTGGATAAATGACAAAAAAATTGCTTTGGATAATTCAAAAAAGTCCCATGATTACAACAAGAAATTATTTGACAAGAATCGGAAGCATTGTAATTTTAATGTGGGAGATCTAGTGTATGTTGAGAATGGAAATAGACTTAATAGATGTAAGTTAGATGAAGTTTATATTGGACCATTTAGGATTGTAAAGAAAGTGTCGAGTTCTATATATGAAATAGATACAGGTCATAGAAAAGCTGAGTCAAACCTATTTCATGTGACTAAAATGATTCCTGTACCTATGTTAGACTTAAATTAGACTTATGTAGGCCTTTAGATTTAGTGATGTAAAAAAAAATGGATTTTTTTTTTTTCTCCTTAAGGGGGGAGATGTAAGTTTACCTCTTAGGTGTTTCTTGTTATAGAGTAGGCTGGTATAAGTTCCAAAGAGAAAGTATGATTTATTTGATTTTGAAGTAAGTTGTCAATTTTATTATAATGAAAAAAATGGTTTAAGAGAAACGATCTGTGTTAAAAATATTTTAATATTTTATCGGAGGAATAACAATAAACGTAATTGTCGTTTCTCTTATTTTACAGGTATGATATTATTATGTTATTGTTGTATTTAGTTTGTTTATAATTTTACTTTTAGTGATTAAACTCTTATTTTACAGAGAAACAAAATTGTTTACTTGTTTTCCTCCATACATCAAAATAATCTTATAAATATTATGGTGGTTACATACAAACAGGTAATTTTTATTGTCAATCACCTTATCATATACTTTATCGAAGTTTTAAGATAAAAATAAAGATTTGGGAGTGTCACTAGCAGTAACTTAAAATACATGTTTGCCGGTATAGTTATTAAATATTATACATTAGAAGCATATTAGTATACGCATACGGTGTTATTAGTCATCCATTCACTCAGGAAAAAGTTGTAGACTTAACACCGCTTTCGAATATATAAAAGAGAAATACACACCTTGTAAGCCGGTTTTTCTGAATCAAAAACAAACACTTCACTGACACATAAACTACTTGTAACTTTCACAACAACTTATGTTATTGTTACATTCAAATAAATTGCAAATAAACGATATATTTATTTATACATTTATGTTGTTTTTGCTAAAATTAATAAAAATACCACTGCGACGAATCATTCTATGCGTCAGCGTACACTGTCGTCTGTCACTGTCAATTGTCATTGTGAATTTGTCAGTTTGTCACAATAAATGTCAACTGTCAACTATATTTTATTATCTTATTATGGCACGTCGGCTATTTAACCATGGCCAGTGTTGAGTAGGTATGTAATGGCGGGAAAACAATATTCTTTAATACAACTTTCAGCATCGTTTTTCTTTATTGTCAGGTCTTAAAAGTCTAGTCAAAGTCTTAGCAAAAGTCAATAGAGTCAAGAAGTCAAGTCAGTCGATTTAGTAAAGTGGTAGACGCTTTACTGAAACTATTGATGGAGTTTTGGAGGGAACACAAAATAGCACGTTTCTGGATATTGCATCACTTTCCTACACTTGTGTACGATAACGAACATCAGCTAATGGTTAATATTATCAGAGCAATATTACACATTTAAAAACCTAGTTAATACAATTTTAGGAAAATAATACAAAACAAAAACACAACATCACTCTTTCACATTCTCGACATAACTCCGTCAACTAATTTTATCTGTTCAACTCATTCTTCTTGTTCGTAATGTAGCACGGAGGTGTCCATAGTCCATCGTGGGATTCGTGGGTCAGGTATCGCAAACACAATAGATTTTCAATTGTTATGCGGCAGCCGCATGGCAGTGCAGCCGGTTGGCGCTTGGGGATTGATGGGTTAAGAGGATTCCACACCGCCGTTTTTCCATACAAACGCTGTCCCCTGTTTCCTCCCTGGATAATGCCGGTAGAGTTATGATTTTTTTCCTGAATATCTATAGCCACTATTAGCATGTCCCTTTGGGGACACAATATATTGTATATCGATGTGATCATGTGTCGTTATATTATATCGATGTTCGATGCATATTGTGGTGAACAAACATGTGAACTAAAAGTTAGTGTTCTTGGTGCAGCAACCCGAGTGGTCGCTTGCGTAATAAACGTAATCCAGTTAGCAAAAGAATTTTATTTATGAACACTCATTCTAGTTACCCTAACGTAATAACATAGGGTGTAACATGTTTTCTTTTTTTTCATAATTTAATTATTAAAAAAGATAAGAACGCCAAAAAGCCCAAAAAAATGGCCAGATTTTCCTCTGTGTTCAAACACCCAGAAAACAAAACTGGCTAGAATATACAAAAAACAAAACATAAGAACACAGCCCAAGCCTTGCTTTAATTTTTATTGAAAAAAGTACTTAAATCGGTTAAGTTGAGAAGGAATCAGCGGACAACGAATCGAAGATTTTTTGTTCTTTTATTAGAACTTTTGTCGTGTTGTCTCTATCGCGCTCTGCGGTGGGAGACTTGAGATTGGTGAGACGGCAATACATTTTCAAATACCTATTTTCAATTTCTCTCGCCCCTGGTGTATCCTCTTAATAGCGTTTTCGGCATCTAGATTCTAGAACTGCCCCGGGGCCCGGGGCCGAATAGCCGGTAGGCCGAACGGATACGAAAATAGCCGAAATTGATGAATTTAAATTACTAGGTACTTACATAAACCACGTAACTTTATACTAAGTCGTGCTTCGTGGATCACCGGTTTTGTTCGGAGCTATTTCCGTATCCATTCGGCCTGCCCAGTGCCCTGCCTACCCTGCCCCGGGGCAGTTCAGCTAGATGCCGAAAACGCTATACCGTACTTTAGTTTATCGTGTATTTTTAGTAAGTATAATGTAAGCTTTGTTTTATTTTATTTTGTTCAATTTTTACCTAGGAGATTGGTACTAGGTATAAAGCATAAATCAATCAAACTCAGGTCGTATTGGTCCGGAAATCCTGCTGGCGACAGTTCGTTCCAGAGTTTTACTGTGTGGCAGAAAGTTACGCGTATTTTTGCCACGGCGCGGTGGAAGACTGCCACTCGTCAAGATGATGTGGATGGTAAGTATACCTAATATTTTTCTCGTGGAACGATGGCAAAAATGTGCAATCAACAATCCGAGCGGCCCTTCGTTGGATACGATCCAGATCGATCCACGGAGTATAGTACCTAATTGGTATTTTGGCGCCCTGCTCAGAGATAAGAACAGTATTCCATGTGGGGCTAAACTTGCGCCTTATAGAGCTGTAGGCGTTAGATCCGACTGATTTACTTATACTGTTTTTCTTGGATGGGGAGATGGACCCATAGCGGCCAGCCGGCCACCTTAAGGGAAAGTTGAAAAAAAAATGTTGTATAGCTTATCTGCATTATTTATTTTTCCACACTAGGTTAATTAGGTACTAAATGCAAAAGCATTTCATTACTAAATGCAAAAGCATTCAAAAGAATATGACATGATTTGATTTATCATCTTTCCATTAATAAATTTAAAAAAGTAGTCAAAGAGCGTTTGTGTGCCAAAGCTTATTATAAGGTCAATGATTTCATAGAAGATGGCACATCTTGGGAGTAGGATGGCTTCTTGCAAGGCTACTTCAAGTTACATTAAGTTACAAAATTGTAAACTTTATTTTAAAAGAATAATTTTTCTCTCACTTTTTTGGTAAAAAGAGGAACCCGTGCGAGTTTCTTACGCCGGTTCTTCTCGCCGGGGTAGTTCCCGAACCGGTGGTAGGCATCAGGTAGACATTCTGAAAAAATTTGATTCAAATTTACTCAGAAATAAAACATTTTTTATTTTATTTATTTTATCAAAAACCAAGAAATATATTAAATAAAAGTAAATTACGAAACTTCCACGAATACCCACTTTGCCGAGGGGTGGAGCAAAGCACTCATTAAGGGGAAAACGGGCATGTGTTGAGGTAAAACGAGTATGGTAAATAATAAAATAAATTCTATATTGATCTTATTATATTTTATAGCGTCTAAATGACGCCCGCATCCCGAGCGCAGAAATTCGGTTATCGTGTGGGAACCGTAAGTAAGTATACTTAATAATTTTTTTCTAGGATAAAAAGTATCATGCGTTTGGACGTGAAGAGGTGTCAGACAGACACACTTTCGCATTTATAATATTAGTACGGATGGACTAGTATAACAGTATGTATTATACATATACTTAGGTACTTATATTAAATAAAAAAGTAAGTAAACAAATATTCATTTAAATATAAAAATTTATTGATCACCAAAAATAACATTATGGTTAAGGTTAATAACAATATATTTTTTAGTTTTTAATTAATTAAAAAAGTACAATTAAAACATGTAATAAATTAACTCTAATTATGTACACTGTTTTGAGAATATAATAAGTTTTATGTTTATTTTTTTCATAGAACAATAATTATAATATACGGCATGAATCAAGAGGACAATATGCAAACGGATCGTCTGAAGAAAAAACCGGTCAAATGCGTGTCGGGCCACGCGCAAAATAGGGTTCCGTAGTACCGCTAGTTTTTGATAATTTTTGTATGGTCAATGAATGTACCATCGAGGAAATTGATTCCTAGCCATTTGACGGAGCTACGTCGTTTGAACGGCTTATGTCAATTCAATGTTAACTGTAATTGGTTATCGGTCGGTTGGGTTTGACATAACGCGACCAAACTAACTTTTGTTGTAACTGGTACTACTTACTTAAAAAAATGAACTTTACTCGTTAATTGAAAATGTGATCATTATTTTTTATAACCTAATTACTTACTAACTAAAGCTGGAACTGCATGTATATGTATAATGTACCTATTATATTATAAGTAATATAATGTTAAACTAGTATTTTTAGTAAGGCACTTTTCGCTTACAGTTAAATGTTAATTCATTAACAACATCGAGATTAACAAGTACTTTTCGCTTTTTATTTTTTGTCGTTTTTTTATTCAGTGCGGTACAAAAAGGAATTATTTATAAACTTAGCATCATTTTTGATAAATACTAATATACACCGTCAGATTATAAATAATTAATAAACAAAATTATTTTGTAAATAAATTAACTTTGGTAGCCTTATTTACAGAAAATGCATGCGGCTTGCCTTATCCAAAATCACCAAACTTACTAATAACCTGCCATTTTCCAACAATAAAATAATAAAGTATTTACATAGTAAAAGGAGGGGAAGTAAGTTATCTTCATACAAAGGCACGTACGGCACACAACGAAATCTCGGCGGTACCAGCCTCTATAACTCGCCGAGACTTTGTTGTGTGCCGTACGTGGCGACGCATTGATACTATGGCGCATACAAGCCGCGCGCGGTGCCTTTGTATGAAGATAACTTACTTCCCCTCCTTTTACTATGGTATTTAGGTAGCTCAGTTACTACGTTAGATTTAAGCTAAGTATATAATAATAATAGGTATTATAAATAAGTAGATAAGTGGACATGGTCGTACCCAGGATTTCAGCTAGGGGGTGGGCAGCCCATACCTTCGAGAAGATGGTCGGTCTGGTATATTAAAAAACAACAAAAACAAAAAATCATGAAAATTTACTTTTATTAATCTGACTGAAAAGATATTTTGTTTCCAACACTTCATTTTGCGCAGAGTTGGTAACACGTTTCTAATTCCCATTTTCCAGGAAAATTGACGTTTATTTTATCTGCCAGGGGCAGCTGCCCACCCCCCCTGCCCCTACCTGGGTACGCCCATGTAAGTGGATAATCCCATCTTTCCCCACCGTCATTGTATTTGGTTTTCTAATCATTAGCATTTTTTACCTCGAACGGACTGCGTATGACATTTCATGGCTATTAAAAATATGAAAAAAAAACCTTCCTCATTTAAAATCTAGATTTTGTTTGTGCCGGGTAAAATCTTAACCCGTTTTTACGTAGTATATGACATTCTCTTTGCCCGTTTGAGCATTTTTACTTATCAAGATATATATAACTTGGAATTTATAGTTCGGGATCCGGTGCGTCGATAGCATAGCCACATTTCTGCAGGGCAGCTTTGATTTCGCCGAAAACCGAAGCATCTTCAATGGTTGCTGGAAGTTTGACTTGCTGGGAACGCGCCAATTTTGCGATGGCCCCTCGTAATGCCTTGCCAGATCTATGAGGAAGGAAATACAGTTCTTGTTCAATTTAATCTTAAACCATCTTTTACAAATATAACTAGATAGGTACTATAAGATCAGATATCAGAAGTTGGTTCATGGGCAGATGGAAGACCTATGTAATTTGGTCGAGTCATGTACAAAAGCGTAGCCAGCCTTGGGCTCAGGGTGGGGCAACAGTCAACCTATCCCCCCCGTTTTTTTTGTAACTACGGGTATTAACAGCTATTTTTGTTTTTAGTAGGTATAAGAAAAAAAATATGTTTAATTAGGCACCTTATAAGTCAGAGCCAGGCTGGGGCAAGCGCCCCATCTTGCCCCTGTGTGGCTACGCCCATGATCATGTAGACCGTACATCCCAATCGACAGATCACAACTAACACTAAAATGAAATAACCTGACCAAATGACATAGGCCAGGCATCTGCCTACGAATCAATTGCTTCGCTGTTTTTTTTTTTATGAAATAAGAAGGCAAACGAGCAAACGGGTCACCTAATGGAAAGCAACTTCCGTCGGCCATGGACACTCGCAGCATCAGAAGAGCCGCAGGTGCGTTGCCAGCCATTTAAGAGGGAATAGGGTAATAGGGGAAGGTAGGGATGGAAAGGGAACGGAATAAGGGAGGATAGGGAAGGGAATAGGGTAGGGGATTGGGCCTCCGGTAAACTCACTCACTCGGCGAAACACAGCGCAAGCGCTGTTTCACGCCGGTTTTCTGTGAGGACGTGGTATTTCTCCGGTCGAGCCGGCCCATTCGTGCCGAAGCATGACTCTCCCACGTCAAACATTAAATCTAAATATTTTTATTTGTAAGGGGTAATAACTAATACAAGTCCTTGTAATCCTACCTGGTTCGTGGTAAAGCCGGTACCGCGACGGCCTTGCGGAAGGCGGCGATGGGACCGATCAGGTGTCGAACCAACGCTATCAGTTCCTGCGTCACCATGCTCTCTGCCACTATCTCCTCATCTGAAGGTTAAGGCAAGTACTTAAATAAACGAGAACTAAGAGGTGTCAAGGGACACCCGGGGAACGAAATTAAGTACTTATTAAAATTAAAATAGGAAGAAAAAAAGAGAGGCAGAGAAAGAAACATGCGCTACCGCACGGCTTACAAGTATAGAATTTTTGCTCTAGTTGTAATATACCGACACTTTTGTGTCATGTCGATTCAACTTTTTCTGTCTAGCCCCCTTTCGCAACGCGCGATAAGGAACTTCGTTCCAAAAACTGTAAATCAGCTCCATACAAACGTGGAATGCATCGCAAGACCACATAGCCTGTGCGTTACACAACTACACGTTTTCGGATTTTTCCGTGGGAACGATATTATGTTTTGCCGTAAAAAGTAGTATATGACGTTCTTCCCCGTGGTCTACCCTATATCTGTGTCAAATTACATAAAAATAATTCACTCTAGTAAACACACTCTTTAGTTTTATAATTTAATGTAGGTACTAACGAGATTGGACGAATGTAATTATTGCCATAGTTTACTGCTTCGCTGAAGTAAGTATAGATTTTCCGTAATTATTCCAAGTCATAAGCCAATTTACCATCCTGCGGCGGCCGCATCACATACAAGCATAACGGCACATCGCCCTTGGTGGCATCCGGTGCTCCAACCACCACCGCATCGGCGACCCTCGCGTGTTTCAACACCACATCCTCAATGGCGGCGGTGGATAGACGATGGCCAGCGACGTTGATGACGTCATCAGCTCTTGCGACCACCCAAACAGCACCTTCAGTGCTCACCCAGCCCACGTCTTGTGTGTCGTAGAAGCCCTGGAGTTGAGGAACAGTCAAATAACAAAACTAAGGGCCTGTTTCACCACTTCCCGATAAAGTGCCGAAGGCTATCCGGTATCCACAACTATTTTGACAGATTCTCCATACTTCATCTGTCAAGTTAAGTTGTGGATAGCCTATCCAGCACTTATCAGGAAGTGGTGAAACAGGCCCTAAGTCATAACAGTGTCCCCTTTGAAAGTAGCGGAGCGGAATGAGCTATCTTTTAAGGCTGGGTTGCACCAGAGGCGTGGTTAAAGTTAAGGTTATAGTTAAATATGGCACCCTTTAACTTTAATCTTAACTTTAACCGTGCATTTAAAACCTGGTCGAGCTCTATGGTTTTGGTTAAATATGGCGTCTTGAAGGCGTCCATTTTTAACTTTAACCAACGATTTGACATTTTGCATTGTAGTTAAAGTTATAGTTAAAGTTAGTTGGTGCAACCCAACCTAAACTATTTTAGGGACATGACGATGGGGCATTGCTCATAGCAACAGAAATCAAAAGTAACTTTTTTAAACTATGGGAGACAATATTATGTACCATCGAAGAATTTATTCATAGGCAGTTCACAGATCTACGACATTTGGTCGGGAATCGGGATACGTCAGTATAATGTTAGTTTATAATCTGTCGGCTGGCCGCTGGGTTTGACATATAATAACGCAAGCTACAATAAGTAGGTCCGCCATCTGTCTGTGAATCAAATTCTCTGATAGTACACACCCTAAAGTATTATTACTCTCTTTTGGAACAGATATATACGTGGGAGAGCCATGCTTCGGCACGAATGGGCCGGCTCGACCGGAGAAATACCACGTTCTCACAGAAAACCGGCGTGAAACAGCGCTTGCGCTGTGTTTCGCCGAGTGAGTGAGTTTACCGGAGGCCCAATCCCCTATCCTATTCCCTTCCCTACCCTCCCCTATTCCCTTCCCTTCCCATCCCTACCCTCCCCTATTACCCTATTCCCTCTTAAAAGAACGGCAACGCACCTGCAGCTCTTCTGATGCTGCGAGTGTCTATGGGCGACGGTAGTTGCTTTCCATCAGGTGGCCCGTTTGCTCGTTTGTCCCTTATTTTATTTAAAAAAAATTTAAATAGAATGTTAATTGTGTTTTCACTTTTCTAATTTTCCCCAAGTTTTTTTTATTTATAACTATAACTTCTTGGCCCTGGATGTGATGTAGTATGGAACTATGGAACTATCTTTGTTAATCAAACACTTACGATTACTGTAAAGTGTATAGTCCTTAATACTGCAGGGCTAAAATGGTCGCTTTGGAGAATCATGTTATGAATCATAATATGTTTCATTTTTTTAAAATCGCAAAATGCAAGTCTGCTTGCAATTCATGTGTAGTAATTTGTACTAATTTGACATTTGTCAGTTTGACAGTTTTGACAATTCATTTACTGAATTGATTGAGAGGAATTGCTAAATGTGACCATTTTAGCCCCGCAGGACCTTAAACTTACAGCTTACTTCAGTGGTTTTGAGGACTTGGGAGTTGGTTGCTAACTAATAAGTTAGCATTCAAGTTTTTCACACATTGCTGACTTCTATTTACCATCTATTTTCTGTGAGACATTTATGTAAATTATGTAGTCAAACAATCCATTCGGACAGAAGCCTTCTAGTAGATATAATAAATCAGATATTTTTAGATTAATTATTGACTATTTTAAAGGCTAAAACTTACTGGATAAGATTCAAAGTAGACCTTCTTGAATCTGTCATCAGACCGCCACAGGGTGGATGCAAAGCCTGGGGGTAGGGGCTGCTTCACCACCAACCGGCCGACCTCACCGCGCGGACATTCTGTACCGTCCTCTCTTATTGCCCTTACTGCAATAAAACAACGCTTATCAAAGTCTTTAAGGATCTATATTAGGGGCTTATAGTACCTAGAGATGACCTGGAATCGGTTATTAGAAAGCAGCTTCCCAATTTCTATCTATTTCTAGATCAGGTTTTTTAAAGTTCTTTTAGGTAGTCCTCTCGGGACAACTGCATACTCGTATCTATTATATTGTTCTTAAGATCCTGACTGAACTCTGTTATGTTTCCACCCACTGACTAAAAAAACAACAAAAGCATCGTTTCATGCCTGTTATCAGCGAGGTCCTAATATTGTTCCTGTCAACTTCACCCATTCAAGCGGCAAGCCTAAACATTCCAACTAAGATCTTCTACAGTTCTAAGTCAAAACCATTCTAGCCAAAGCATTACTACACAGATCTTCTACAGTTCTAAGTCAAGTCAAACCATTCAAGCCAAAGCATTCCCTTAAAGGTCTGCAGTGCTACTCACAGTCATACCCCGGCACAGGGTACCCGGTGGAATGTGGTCGCACACCGCGCACTCCATATCCCAGACACGCGGACGTGATGGGGGAACCGCTCTCCGTCTGCCACCAATGGTTCAAAATAGGTACGCCGAAGATGCGCTCCGCCCAATGCTAGAATTTTCAAAATATATATTTTAGCACCATTTAATATCCACCATAGAAAGTGATATTTCTACGGTGTACCTAAGAAGTAAGAAAAGACTAATGGCCGCGTTTACCAATAGGGATGATGACAAGGTCAAAGATTAGCGAATTTTGTCAATTAAATAATAAGAAATCAAGGTTAAAAATAAGTGTTCCCAAAATTACAGCTCGATAGCATTTTTTTTTTGTTATGCGCCTTCAAAGTAAATTTCTTGATATTTGTATACCAATCGATAACTTATGCAATTAAAAACAACTTTCGTTATGAAACCACTTTCATAAACGCAATATTTAATATACCTATCGAACAAAGTTCTCTCCCGATTCATACAAACTACGAAAGAGTGACGTCAGTCTTTCGTAGCACTTTGTATGGAGCGTTTCGGGCAGGTCTATTTTATGAGATGTTTGAACTGTCATGTCTTGGTGAATTTTTAAGCTATCAGAGTCATTCTTTCAGCGATGTTTCTATTTTTAAGGGTCTTTCAAATACCAACAAGAAAAAATAGTCATCAAGCCTATTGTCTTTTAGGGTCATGACAAAAACGCCTATTTGACGATGACGACTGAGTCCTGAAGGCCTAAGGGCCAGGCCACAACACTGAGTTGCGGCGTCGTATCGCAAAAACAACCTTTGAAAAGCATGTATTGGTACATGGCGACATGACGTAAACGTAATATTATGTTCAAATCTCAAATGGAGTTAGGAAATTATTTTTTTCCAAGATGCCTCTTGGCCCATATAATAATTTTTGTCCCTAGCAGCATATTTTGCGAGTCTAACGCATTTTTACAGTCTTAGGTTATTGTTTTCAGTAGTTGTTCTTATATAAACTATCAAGATCCCTTACCCTGGTCTCCTGGTCGCAATGCTCGCCAGCCATGAAGATGGTCTTCAGTGACCCATGGCAGTATCTTCTCGCGTACTTCCCCGCAACATCAGCTCGCTTCAGCACACGAAAAGCAGTGGGGATCGTGAACAGAGCGTTCACGCGGTGCTGTTCTATTATTCTGGAAAATACCATTCATTATAATGGATTATTGGACAGGCAGCCCCTGATTTATAAATAGGCCGTTATATGCCACGGCCTAGGGGCGCCAGCGTTCTAGGGGGTCGGCACTCGGCATCATCCATAGAGGCTCTACATACTACTTACACGGGTGACGGGGCGGCGGAAATTGAGTGGCCTACTGTCACAAAAAAATATAAATTCCACAGTGGGTAATAAGAGTGATTCTTGGCGTTCAACCGCGGTTAAAATTACTAATCCCAATAATATTTTGCAATAATATCTTTCGCACTATTTTCGCTGTCGCAAGCGATGGCAACTTGGTTAAAGGAATTAGCCTGTGTCTTTAAAGACAAGTCTAACTTAATTTTTTTGTTATTTTGTATTGTATTGTATATTGTATGTGTATTGTATTGTAAACAAAAAAATTAAGTTAGACTAAAGAACATTGACTTTTCTACTGACTTCTATGTTGTTATTCATAGGTTGTTATTACCGTATGACGAAGGCAACAGTTGATATCATTTTGCACAATACTAAATATACTGATTCTTAGCTTCAATCTTCTCTCATCTCTTATCTTAAATATTCGCTTTTAAGCAATCTTTAAAACAAATTTACATTCAGACATGTTTGTTTTATTGAAATTCAAAGCAACATCAGGCTCTACTCAACTTCGTACCCGCAATGAAAAAGAAAAGTCCTGACTCCTGAGGCGTGATAGACTTAACTTAGATTAGGAAGTAAACTATAAGCTTTGTGCGCGAACAAATTATTACGAAGGCGACAGAAAAAGGAACGGGCGTAAAGCCCATAGACGACACAAACTATTGAAATTAAAAAAAACTGCGCATCCGTCTCTTACCTATAATACTGTCCCGGATCCGGCGTCCTGTCCGGTTTCCCCTCATATAGGACTGACGTCACACCTGCAAGCAGCGGCCCGTAACAGATGTAGGAGTGGCCCACCACCCAGCCCAGGTCTGACGCCGCCCACCACACGTTGCCTCGCTTGAGGCCGTACACGGCGTTCATGGACCAACATAACGTTACAGCTTGGTTGACGGGCCGCTGTACGCCTTTGGGATCCGCGGTAGTACCTGGATATTAAGTGCATGTTATTTTTTTATGACATAAGGGTGCAAACGAGCAAACGGATCCCCTGATGGAAAGCAACTACCGTCGCCTATGAACACTCGCACATCAAAAGAGCTGCAGGTGCGTTGCCGGACTTTTAAGAGGGAATACGCTCTCTTCTTGAAGGTACCAGTACCAGTATTTCCTGACCTACACGACCTGCAACGTGTAGGTCAGGAAATACTGGTGGTGACAGTTCGTTCGAGAGTTTAACAGTGCGCAGCAGAAAGTTGCGCGAAAAACGCACGGTGGAAGACTGCCACTCATCAAGGTGTAATTCGGATGATGATCTACAATTCTACACTAATGTTTTAAGGTGATATTTGTGAATCGCTGTAATGCTATAAGTGAGTAAAACCAGCCCCTAGCAACTGCAAAGACTTTTTCTTTATCACTTTTGAATGAAATTGACATTCACATTAGTCGAGTCGAACGTCAACTTCATATTATTATCGAACGCTTATGTCAGTTCCATACATTTTGATCGGCGATTCTATAAAGAAGCAATAAAGACAACGTCTTGGGTAAAGGACGATCTACTGAACCACAGAGTGATAATTATTATTGTGTCTTGCAACAGGTAAGCAAGTACAGGCGTTTGACAGTATATAAAAAGCCTTTATTTCCATACCCTTGTTTTACATTATTTCTGATTCTTAATTGTTACTACGTGTTAGTTATTATACTTATTATCTAATAAATCTATCTATATTAGACACCTGCAAATTGCCCTGTCTACTGTATGGCTGTCAAACATGGGTTTACACGGCAAGAGCAAAACAAAGACTAACAACAACACAAAAAGCTATGGAGAGAAGCATTCTGAACATAAGGAAAATACAAAAAATCAGGAGCGAAGTTATCAGACAGAAAACAAAGGTAACAGATGCCCTTAAACGAGCCTTAAAACCCAAGTGGCAATGGGTAGGACACGTTTCGAGATACACGGACAACAGGTGGACAATCAACACTACAACATGGAAAGGGCCAATAGGCAAAAGAAGAGTAGGAAGACCAAAAAGACGTAGGATTGACGATATAACGGACATAACAGGAAAGGACTGGCAAGAAATAGGCAAGGACAGACTGAAGCGGATGGAAGGAGCTGGAGAAGGCCTTCAACCGAGAAGGGATCCATATCCAACCCAGCTAACTAACCCGTTACTAACACTTAGATAATAAGTATAATAACTAACACGTTTGACAGTATATAAATATAATATTATTATCTAATATCTGCTGCCACTCAACATTTTCGTAAAAAATCCAACAGATAGTGCAGTTAGTGCAACATCTGCTGCCGAACGCCTGTTGCTTTTCTGTCACAAGATACGAAATCACCCTCCCGATTTCTGAAAGCCGCGCTATTTATGGGTATGATGAGCTAAAAAAATCATTAAAAAATATTTTCAAAATACTTACTATTAACTTAAAACCTAAGCAAAATCGAAACGGCAATAGTATGGAAGTTAGTTATTATTCGTAGTACAACGTCATTGAATTTGAATTTGATTTTGCGTCACTATACGTCTTTAGCTCCTATTAAATAATTCATATTATATTAAGTTATATACCATTACTTACATATTAATTGTGTTGTTTGCAAAAAAAAAACTTGCAAATTAATAAGGTATATATTAGGTATAATATACATAATAACAAATTAAGTATGACGCAAGTAAAATTTATTAAGAAAAATAAACAATAATTAAGTGAATGCAATTAAACCTTCCTGCCTGATATATTGATCCTTGTTAAAAATAAAAATACATGTACTTTTCATTTAATAATCATTCAGTACTAAAATGTTGAGAAATAGCTACTGAAAGTTATCCTAAATAATCGCCCAAGTGCGAGTCGGACTCGCGCACGAAGGGTTCCGTACCGTTATAGAGCAAAAATAGGCCAAAAATTGGGTTTTTTATGGGAGACCCCCTTAAATCTTATTTTATTTTAATATTTTTATTCACTATTATTGAAGTGCACATATAACTAAAGGCTTTGTAAAAGTTTCAAGTGCCTACCTGTATGCCATTATTGATAACGAGCAAAAAAGGTAAAATAAATCACGTTTGTTGAATGAGCCCCCTTTTGTTTTATTTTTAGTATTCGTATAGCGGCAACAGAAATACACAATCTGTGAAAATTTCAGAAGTCTAGCTATAGCGGTTTTTGAGATACAGCCTGTGCCAGACAGACGGACAGACATCGAAGTCTCAGTAATAGGGTCCCGTTTTTACCCTTTGGGTACGGAACCCTTAAAACACTACAATTAATGGACGGCACGCGTCGTCCGCGCGTGACGTGCCCCCGCGCGCGCGCCTCCCCCGCGTCACCCCCGCTCATACCCACCGCCGCGAGTGACCGTTCTGCAACCATTTTAAATGGGATAAAATATGTCATTAAAAACATACCGAATGTATTTGGTTAAATGGACTCTCCTAATGATACCTAAGCTCTGGAAAAAATTTGACAGGAAAGTTTTAACTTTAATTGCACCCTGTTGGTATATTATAAATATTAAAATAAAATACATATTATAATAAGAGATGCATAATAATAAATTAACATGTTGATTGGGAAGTATTTTTATTTTAAATACATCATTAAAATAATGCAACCATTCAAAATATGATCATAAAAGCGAAAAACGCATTCATTTTAAATGTTTACTTTAAAAATAGTTACTTAGTTTAAGATTTGCATTTTATTTATTTGTGTGTACATTTAATTTTGGTATCATCATCCATTCTTACTAATGTTGGAAAATTCAAAAGTTTGTCTGCCTGTCTGTCTGTCCGTTAGTTACCCCTTTACTTCAACCGCTGAACTGATTTTGAAGCAGACTGTACCTATAGCTGTCGTAGCTAAAACAAAATATATAGGAACTTCAACCAAATCTTTAAACATGCCTATTCCCCAGCTAGACCCTGGAGCAGCCATACTCAAAGTATATTCCGAGTAATCCTGGGGGTGAGCCAAGATCTTTTCTTTATCACTTCTTTATAGAATCGTCGATCAAAATATATGGAATTGACATCAACAAGACGAGTCGAACGTCAACGTCATATTAACGAACGCAGTCGTTTCCATACTTTTTTTTTTTATGAAATAAAGGGGCAAACGAGCAAACGGGTCACCTAATGGAAAGCAACTTCCGTCGCCCATGGACACTCGCAGCATCAGAAGAGCTGCAGGTGCGTTGCCGGCCTTTTAAGAGGGAATAGGTTAATAGGTAAGGGGAGGGTAGTGATGGGAAGGGAAGGGAATAGGGGAGGGTAGGGAAGGGAATAGGGTAGGGGATTGGGCCTCCGGTAAACTCACTCACTCGGCGAAACACAGCGCAAGCGCTGTTTCACGCCGGTTTTTCGCCGGCCCATTCGTGCCGAAGCATGGCTCTCCCACGTTAACTATACGTTTTGTACGGCGATTCTATAACGAAGCGTTAACGAAAGTCTTGTGAAGCCTAGCTTTACAAGGCATTCCGCCTATATAGTTTATAGGCCTCACAAGCGATATGAATCTCTTTTAAAAATGTCAATAAGGGCTCAGAATCCCGAATCTGTGATGAATATCCCCTTCATGCTACAGTACAGGATCAACATTTTGGGATTCCGTCAAAAAATTGCTTTTCAAAAGGGTTTCGCCATCAAAAAAGTTTCAAAACCCCTGCGCTAGAAATGTGCCAACTGCCAAGTGGACGCTGTTAAGCATTCGTGTACTAACCCACACATAAATTACGTATTGAGTTATGAATGCAGTTATGTTCTGTAGATGATTTAGAACAAGACTGCATTCAAAATATAACAACAAAAAAAATGTGGGTTAAGACACTAATGCTTAACAGCGACCAAGTATGAAGTAAGTTTAGGCGAGCAGTCATTGTAACCAACCTGAAGTATACAATATATACAGGGCTTCATTCGCCTCAGTGGACACGCAGGGCACCGGTTCAGCGTCTAGGGCCTCGTCCCAGCAGATATCTCTGCCCGGCTCCAGGGTACACTCCAGCACGCGGCGCCGCTGGTATATGATGCACTGCTTCGGCTGGTGGGAGCTCTGGCACAGCGCCTCGTCCAGGATGTCTTTGTATCTGGAAGTTTGATGAAATACTTCATAACTTATTATAAGTTGCGCATAACTTTAGGATCACCAGAAGCATAGTGCCTTGCCCGTATAACAATTTGTTTGAAGGCCCTTAGAAAAAGGTAAAGATTTTTCGCAAAGCAGAAAATGGATAAAATGAGGGACAACTACGCCTCTGAGAATCACAGTGAGTAACAAAACAAAGAGATTCTATTTAAGAGTGTGTATGTAATATGTATCCGTTGCATACAGTTCTCTTGTCCCTTTTACATGTACGAAAATCTAGTTGTTTTTCTCATGCAAACCGGCTGTTTTCAACAATACTAGACATCGCCCAATGGTCTAAATTCGACCTAAATTTCAACGACATTAGGATTTAGGACTACTACCTATATTTTGTAAAAAAGTATTGACTTTATAAATTTTTTTCAACTCTTGTCTCTGGGACTCAGCTGATTTCAGACTGGCCGTGTACAAGCATTGTCTAAGGGTCCCCGCAGACTTACAATTTCAAGTTGATAAATCGTATAGTATGACTGTTAGGAGAGCTCGCACATTGCATCCAACTAAATTGTACAACTTTAAACTTATAGTACTTTAAACTAATAGTACTAGAATTCAATTAAAAAAAAACTAGGTATAATCCATTTTCAATTTGTTAATTTGTCAACAGACTTCAACCATAAATAAAATAGCATAATTCGACCAGAACAATTATTCGTATGTATAGGCTTGTCACTCAAAAATCTGTCATCATTCCTAAGTGTGTGTGTGTAGTAGTTGTGTTTCATTAGTTAAAAATGTATGATAAAAGCATAATTTCAAATAATATTAGCTCGATGCACTCCTTCACCATATAATCTATAACTGTGCAAAATTTCATTCACCTACGTTTTCCCATTTTTCGTCAAAAGGAATACAAAGTTTTTCTCTCGCGTATTAATATATAGATAAGTATGCATTTTAGGGTTACCTGACTATTTTGTTGGGTTCAACGCCGCAGCTGGCGGCAATGATGACTGTGGGTTCCGCATGCTCGATCCTCGTTCTCAGCTCGCGAGCCGCGAATCCTAAAAATAAAGAGAACTTAGGTAAAAATATTTTTTTTTTATCTACAAACTACATTTAGGTATGGTAACGATTGCCCATATTCTTTGATCCAAACGGATGGATCATGGACCGATTTAGATCTAGTTAGTTTAGACAGTTGAATTTGAAAGCTGTTGTGGTTGAAAGTGTTCATAGTTCATGATTTTCAGCCCACTAAGTGCTGGAGGGTTGATCTATTTTATGAGAGATCAATAGCAACTCCCAGTAATTTCATAAGTTTAATATTTTGAATTTTGATTGCTGGCAGTTATTTGGATTCTGTATCAGGGTCTTTTCTTAACTTTTTAAATTCAATATTAAAATAGAGCTAACAAAGGAACATCCAGCACTGCAAAATATCAGTGTTTTTATTTAAAAATTCAGTCGCAGTCGCTCGCCGCGTTGATCGAAAATCACTTTTTAAATATAGCTTTACGAGTTCTGTACGTTCCGCGCGGCTTGGGATTGCAATCCGGATACTTCGAAATCCTAAAAATCCGAATAATCCGGATTTTCTGGGCCTTTGAAAAATCCGGATTTTTACTTTTCAAAATCCGGATTTTCGGTTTTTTTTAAATATTAAACAAAATTATGAAAAATAAGCTTTTACGTAACATAAAATTAATTTAAATATATCGTATAATATCTGACATACAAATCCACATTTGTTTTAAGGCGCTATCACAACTTTGCATGGTCTACACGTACCAAAGTCAGAATTTCGTATGTCTAACATTCCATTGCGTAGTTATTTGGTCATTGTAATTACATTTCTGTAATATTTTTTTTAGAACATTTTAGTATTGAATATAATGTTTTTTCTATAAAACATGTTGTTTTTTTTAGTTTACATTGAGGTTTTAACTATGAATTATAATTGTTTGTGACGTAACCATCGCTGATTTGTGATTCTGTATAATTAAATAAAGGAATATAGTAAGTTAACGTAATGTTGAAAAACTATTTAAAGTTTAAATAATTGTTTTAAGTCATTCTGTGCAATAGCCTAAATATAAACACACTATCCAACCCGAATCTTTCACTTATCTTGCTCCAGCGTTACCGTTTGCTAGCCCAGCTGATATGCCTCCAGTGGGTAGTTTATAACCGTGTTCTAGGCTAGAGTTCTTGCCAGAAGCCTAACTGGGCAATGTAAGCCCAACAAGCGCCTTTACAGGATAGGTGTTAATACTACAGAGCAAAAACTCTCCTAAAATTTACTAAACAGGAAATTCACAAATTTCTGTCAAATTTATGAGCAGCACTGGGTTGGGGACGGATGCGCCTAATACGAAGGAGTCACAATAAATCCTCAAAGATCGTCTTAACATCAGGATTACAATGATCTGCCTTCGGATCAAAAAAAAAAACCTCCTGAGCATAGCGCTATCTCGTCTTAGGCCTAGATTGTATATTATACCCACTCAGTCGATATCCTGCCTGGATGTATGCGGATAACGCGGCCAGCCCAATGCCACTTTAGCTTGGCCGTCTTGATTCCTACGTCTGTAATTCTAGTTTGGGAGCAAATTATGTTTTTTATTGTTTTGTTTAGATTTAAGCTGTATTGATCTTTGGTAGACCCTGAGTTGGAACTTTTGTAAATCGTAAATCGGTCAATGATCGAGTTTGCGCATCGTTGGTTATGACGAGCGAAATACACGTCATATCAATGAGTCTGTGCTTCAGTGAGATTAGTAAGTCACCATCCTTCATGGACCAGTTTTTCTGCCTTTCTGCTGTCATAAGAAACTAATTGGCCCAAGTACAGGTACTCATTGACATAGTAAATTCCTTGCTCGTCTAACTCGACCTTACGTCTCGTACTGTTTGTGTTTTTGACCTATTTTTTGTAAGTACCACCTCTAGACTTGCAGATCTTGGAGCATAATTTAATGATGTGCGGCCTACGGCTGTAGGCGCAAAAATGACGAAGTAGTCGATAAAGCGGAGATTGCTTAGTTTTTTCTTGGTAAGTAAAATTTCACATTTTTAAATAGTTAAAAAAAATCAAGGCATTTTCGATTTTTTAATAATATTTTATGTACCAGATACTGTTATTTTATTCTATTCCTTTTTACACCCATGTGAAAATCGCTAACTTAAGAAAAATGTTCATTTTTTTAAGACGTTTTATTTTGCACTTTTAAAATGCAAAGAAATAATAAGAAAATAAAGAAATAATAAGAAATTTAAAGCTGTTTATCAAAAATATTTCAAAAATTACAAAAAATCCGGATTATTCAGATAATCCGGATTTGAGGATGAAAAAATCCGAAAATCCGGTTTTTTTTTTAATCCGTTTTCTGCAATCCCTACGCGCGGCTTCGCCCGAATAAATTAGGAATTTTACGGAAACCGTACATTTGCCGCAAAAAATAGCCTTTGTCCCTTCACTTCACACTTGGTCTATTCTACATGTGTACCAAATAACTCAGAAATTCATCCAGTAGTCCGTGAGATAAGCGGTTTCAAATACTTTTCCCGGTTTTTTTACACATTTTCTTCTGTTTCTTCGCTTCTATAATTGGTCTTAGAGCGATAATATTTTATAGCCTATAGCCTTCCTCGATAAATAGTCTATCACTGCAAGAATTTTTCAAATCGAACACTGGTTCGATTTGAAAAATTCTGGAACTACTGAGTTCCAGAGATTTGCACGTTCAAACAAACAAACTCTTCCGCTTTATTATATGGACTTGTAAACTTGGTACGCAAAAAAAATGGTAAAAAGCGACAAACTGATAAAAATTGTACAAAAAGGATATGGGCGAAAGGCCCATAGTCTGTCATTTGCTGCCCGGCGGTCTGTCAAATCCCACCCCTGTCTGTCGCGTGCCGCCCGGCGGCACACATAAAAACACTCATATTTTGCGCGTAATTTATCGCTATCATATTTCTATCAACACTTGAATACGTTGGAGATTTTAATCGACAGACTAGAGGATAGTCGACCCTAATTATCTTATACAGGGTGTAACAAAAATAAGTGATAATACTTTAGGGTGTGTACGTGTTCCTTGTAGAGAGTTCACTGTGAAAGTAGCAGCGCTGAAAGACCAAAAAAATTTTTCACTTTTGTATGGGCAAGGGTCCGAGCGTCACGAGTTTCCCCATACAAAAGTGAAAAAAATTTTTGGTCTTTCAGCGCTGCTACTTTCACAGTAAACTCTCTACAAGGAACACGTACACACCCTAAAGTATTATCACTTATTTTTGTTACACCCTGTATATAAAAATGGATTTTCAAATGTGTTAGTCGCGCTAAAACTCGAAAACGGCTGAACGGATTGGGCTGATTTTAGTCTTAAAATATTCGTAGAAGTCCAGGGAAGGTTTTAAAGTGACACGAAGTTCACCGGGACAGTAGTCTTGTATAAAATTCTCGTGTCACAATGTTAGTCACCGTACTCCTCCGAAACGGCTTTACTGATTTTTACCAAATTTTATATGCATATTCAGTAGGTCTGAGAATCGGCTACTGGGTACTTTTTATATTGATAAGTGCATTTGTTCAATAAATAATAGCAAATTATTACAACTCGAGACTGACGGCGACCATTGTTTTATTACTGTTACTACCCGTGGCCCGCATTGGTCGGTACTGCCGCAAAAGCTACTTACGTCCCGCAATTTTAAATTTGTTATGTCTTCGAAAATATTCATTTATAATTAAAATCGTAATAATTATGCTGTAAAGGGCCAAAATCAATAATGTATTTGAATTTTGAAGTATTTAATAAAATAAGGATTATTGCCGTATTGGTTAAAATCGCTTTGAAAATTAGCCATTATTTGAAGTTAAAAGTAAATGACAAAAAAATATGTTATTGTGGTATATATCCATAAGATAATAAATTATTTAAAATCCAACTACTGAATCGATTTTAATCATTTTTTCAGTGACTTAGGCCATAATTTATTTTATACCCGTGCGAAGCCGGGGCGGGTCGCTAGTATTATAAAAAATAGCTTAAAGCTAAAGTCATATCTCGCCTCCGAACACCACAGAATGTATAGCACCGATCCTGTTGGTGGCCAGCATCGCCACCACGGCTTCGGGGATGAGCGGCATGTAGATCACCACTCGGGAACCCCTCGTCACACCCAGGGACGTCAGCCTACCAGCTAGACGGGAAACCTGGGGAAAAAGAGAGTTTATTGCGTATTTATTGCGCGTGCACATGGGCAGTAAGGTTAAGTTCACACGGCACAATCCTGCAAGTTTTTTTGCAGTAGGTAGGTATATCTACGTCTTAACGAATAAATTGTGGCGCATACAATATACAAGATGTTAGTGTAAACACCGTTATCCTTGAAACCATCAAATGAGCCCGTTAAAATGAACGACTTTTTCTATGAGAACAATGCTGGGAACCCAAAAAAATCCGTCTTCATGCCAATCCGGGCATCCATATGGGCATGTAGATGGAATTTTTTATTTGAGTTCCCAGCATTGTTCTCATAGAAAAAGTTGTTCATTTTGACGGGCTCATTTGATGGTTTCAAGGATAACGGTGTTTACACTAACATCTTGTATAGAACCATTAACACGTCGAATATCGTCGCCATGGTCGTATACTGCATTAAACGTGCAGGATTAATGTGCCGTGTGAACCTTAGTATTAGCTCCGTGGTGTGAACCTACTCTAAGTATTAGCCGCTAGACGGGAAACCTGGTAAATTGAACTTTGTCTATTGCAAAATCTACGAGTCGATAATGTACGCAGTAGATGAACAGTTTATTGCGCACACTGGGCACTATAAATGCGTAGCTGGCCTTATTTTAGCTATAGAGGATCAATAAATAGGTAATACTGGCTTTTTAGCACTATTTTGTCGCGGTAAATTGTTATTACTAGTATAGAGAACAAATTGAGTTGTGGTATACCGTACAGGTAGATAGGGACTCGAAAAAGATAACTCAACTTATACTACGACGAACATTTTTCTAAATATATTATAATTCAATTTTTACTTTCTAAAATCGAATAGAAAAGTTTTCAGCAAACACTTGTATCGTAATATCGATTTAAATATATCGTTGCGATTATTAATTCCTTAGCAGCTTGAACCCTGAAAGTAAAACGTGACCAAGTGCATTGTAAGTAAATAAAATTGGCGCTTACGTACGTACGTAATGAATACATAATACATTGGTTTGTTGACCTGTGCAAAATCCAAAATCATTAAGAGCCCTATTGTTTATTTTATTCGCAATTGAACTGTAAGTATATTTCTTAGTAACTACTAACTAGCATGCCCATGTTAATGAAGAGTTCTGCACGTGGTACATTTTACCGCCCAAAAGTTGCCTATTGTCTTCTTCGTGTAAATCTTGTAAAGTGCAACAGACAGCTGTTTTATACCCACGCATAATTATAATCAACTAGATGACGTTACATGCTATTGTAAATTAGTTTAAGAGGATACACCAGGGGCTAGAGAAATGAAAAAAAAGTACGTGTAATATCTATAGCTGTCTCCCTTACCTCAAGCCTATACCGCAGAACGCGATAGAGACAACTGCAGAAAATCCAGAAAATCAACGATTCGTTGTCCCCTGATTCCTTCTCCAAAACTTAACCGATTTAAGTACTTTTTTCATTAAAGATTAAAAAAAGGCTTGAGCTGTGTTCCTATGTTTTGCTTTTTTTGTATAATCTAGCCAAATCTGTTTTCTGGACGTTTGAACACAGCGGAAAATCTGACCATTTTTTTAGGTTTTTGAACGTTCATATCTTATTTAATAATTAAATTATGAAAAAAAAACATAGGGACATTGTATTAGTGGCCGTAGATATTCAGGAAAAAAATTATAACTCTACTAGCATTATCCAGGGAGGAAACAGGGGACAACGTTTGTATGGAAAAAATGGCGGCGTGGAATCCTCTTAAGTTACTATTGTAATTTTCCATCTTTTTAGAAAAAGATGGCCCCAAGCGAGTTTCTTACGCCGCGCGCCGGTTCTTCTCGCCGGGTTAGTTCCCGAACCGGTGGTAGGCCTCGTGTAGACGTTCTAAAAGTGTTAACTTTGTTAACCTATTTAGAAATAAATATCCCACCAAAAACATTTTCATGTAAAAATGTTGCTAAGATGAGAACATATAGTTCGTGGTGTCAAAAAGTAGTGAGATCTCATGTAGAGCCAAGTTTCTAACGTTACAGACTCAGCCCTAAATTTAAAAACCTTAATTTTACACTAAAGCGCGGCAAAATATGTGATAATAATAAAATGTGTCAGCCGTACGAGAAGAATCTAAAGTATATATTAAGTCTATGCTAAAAACTCTACACATTAGTCAAAACCGGTGGCCGTAACGTTAGAAACTTGGCTCTACATGAGATCTCACTACTTTTTGACACCACGAACTATATGTTCTCATCTTGGCAACATTTTTACATGAAAATGTTTTTGGTGGGATTTCATTTCTTTTTGTAAGTTGGTTTATGTTGTTTTTCTTTTAGTTCATTTTTTTGGGTGAATTACTTTTAGGTTTCCCGTACCCAGACGGTAAAAACGGAACACTATTACTAGACTTCTAGATTTCCATGCGCATTATTATTTTGGGAGTACTGTAATCGTAATACGATTAAGATCATTCATTAAGGTTGGGTTGCACCAACTAACTTTAACTATAACCACAGAATAGATAATAGTACAAGTACTATAACTATAACTTTAACTACAATGCAAAATGTCAAATCTTTGGTTAAAGTTAAAAATGGACGCCATCAAGACGCCATATTTAACCATAGCCATAGAGCTCGACAAGGATTTAAATGCACGTGGCGAAAAAAGGAACTAACGCTGTCATCATACAAAAACGCCATTTTTGACAGTTCTTCTTTACCAGCAGGGGGCGCTGTTGCTGGCCCACGTTCATTTATAACCTTGTTGGATCAGCTGTCAATGTCTCCGGTCAAAGTTAAAGTTAAATTTAGTCATAACTTTAACCTTAACTTTAACTTTGACCACGCCTCTGGTGCAACCCAACCTAAGAGTGAGTTGCACCAACTTACTTTAACTTTAACTACCTATAAAAATCAGAAAATTTGTAAAAACACCTCACGTAAATTGTGGACGCCCCCTTGCTACTTAGCAACAAATACTAAAAACAAAATAAATTGAATATTTTGAGGGGCTTTCATACAACAAACGTAATTTTCACCTATCACTGTTGTTTGACGCGAAGATGTTTGTTATAGCCCGTATAGCCGTTTAACTTTTAGGTGTAGGTTTGAACTAACCGATGTAAGACGTTGTTAACAACCTAAAAATTTAATATTCGCAAAGAATTATTGCTGAGGGCTGAGACTACGACTATACTTTGAAGTGTTTGAACTTACATATTTTTAAGACGATTTAAGGTCTAGAGTCTACGAAGTGAAGTAATTACGAATATAATATTATAATAATATAATATTATATTATTTACTAGCTGTTGCCCGCGACTTCGTCCGCGTGGACTTCAGTTTATAGCGCGCGGTGTCAATAAAATTGGTGTCAAAAGCTTTTTAAAACCTTTTTTTTAATTAAACTTTTTTATACCTTTTAAAGCTTATTTAGCGTTACACAACTTAGCTGCATAATGCATTACACAACTTTAGCTTTGCCCAATACCCATAAACTATTTAATATTTATTACTGGTAGACTGTTGTTTCTGAAATCTATGTTGGTACGTGAGTTAATTAATAACATGTATAAAAAATTGGAATATTGACTCAACATGGTACCGACTCTTATAGAAATACATAATTATGAGCAAGCGATAGCGCGATCTAGGCGACTCTTGGCGCCATCTGTTCCAGTTTTTGGAACTAACTTAATTTGAACAAATTTACGCATAAACACCCCCTTACAACCCTTTTTTCAAGTAAGAAGTAGCCTATGTCCTTTCTCAGGCTTTAGACTATCTGTGTACAAAATTTCATTACAATCGGTTCAGTGGTTTTGGCGCTGTTGTTTTTGAATTTGATATCTAAGTTGGTAGGTGAGTTATTAGTTAATAACGTACCTATATAACAATCGAAGGAATCGAGAAACCTAGTTCAACATGGTACCACCTCTTATAGAAATACGCATGAGCAAGCAATAGCGCGATCTAGGGGACTCTTGGCGCCATCTGTTTTGAGTTTTTGGAACTAAGTTAATTTAACCAAATTTACGCATTTTCACCCCCTTACAACCCCTTTTTCCAGTTAAAAAGTAGTAAAATTTCATTACAATCGGTTCAGTAGTTTTGGCGCTGTTGTTTTTTAATTTGATATCTAAGTTGGTAGGTGGTGAGTTATTAGTTAAAAACGTGTATAACAATCGAAAGAATCGCGAAAGTTAGTTCAACATGGTACCACCTCTTATAGAAATACGCATGAGCAAGCAATAGCGCGATCTAGGGGACTCTTGGCGCCATCTGTTTTGAGTTTTTGGAACTAAGTTAATTTGACCAAATTTACGCATTTTCACCCCCTTACAACCCTTTTTTCCAGTTAAAAAGTAGCCTATGTCCTTTCTCAGGCTTTAGACTATCTGTGTACAAAATTTCATCACTATCGGTTCAGTAGTTTTGGCGTGAAAGCGAGACAGACAGAACGACAGACAGACAGACAGACAGACAGAGATACTTTCGCATTATAATATTAGTATAGATAAAGAGTTACAGAATGATTCTGTACTTAATAAAAATTACCACATGCGTTTTTATGAAATTAAGGTGCAAACGAGGATGTACACTCGCAATATTATAAAAGTTGCAAGTGTCTTGTCAGGATCGGTAAAATATAAAATTAGGGGACAAACGAGCAACAGGTCACCTGATGGAAAGTAACTATCGTCGCCAAGTTGCCGGCTTTTTAGAGAGAAAAGTTCTCTTTCCCTTTTTAGAGTTCCGTACCCAAAGGATAAAAACGGGACCCTATTACTAAGACTTAATCAATGTCTGTCCGTCTGTCTGTGTGTCTCCAAGCTGTAACTCAAGAACCATATAGCTAGATTTCTGAAATTTTCTCAGCTTGTGTATATCTGTTGCCGCTATAACAACAAATACTAAAACCAAAATAAAATTCATATTTAAGGGGGCTCCCATACAAGAAACGTGATTTTTTTGCTATTTTTTGCTCGATATCAATAACTGCAACACATATGCACTCGTAATATTGACGAAATACTCAGTTATATTTGTACTTTAATAATCAATAATAAAATTTAAATAAATTAAATAATTAAGGGGGGCCCCATACAAAAAAATACAATTGTTTAGCCTATTTTTGCTTGATTGAGGTATTGAACCATTTGTGCGTGAGTTTAACTCACACTTGGCCGATTTTTTATGAAATTGGGGGACAAACAAGCAGACGGGCCACCTGACGGAAAGCAACTGCCGTCGTCCATGCGATCCGTGGACACTGTCACATTAGAAGAGTTGCAAGTACATTTTCGCCCTTTTAATGAAGGAATAAGCTAAGGGAATAAGCAGAAGAGAACAGGGATAGGGATTAGGGAATAAGGTATAGTTCAGTTGGGCTTCCGGTCTCCGCTTAACTCGCTAGAAGAAACACAGCGCAAGCGCTGTTTTACACCGGTTTTCTGCGAGAACGATGTTTGACGCCGGTTTTCTGTGAGTCTGTGGTCTCACATGGCTAACACATATTTTTTTGGCAAAAGGAGTATATTTTATACTCTATTTTTAATTTTGTATCCAGAACAAGAAACGGGGGTATCCCATACTAACATCCCCCCTCTATATCAAGGGGACGGGATAGGTTAGGTTGGGTTTGATAATTTTTTTGTTGTTTCTGTACTAATAGTATGCTACCAAATTTCAGCTTTCTCAGACTTCAGGAAGTACCCTAACAATTTTGATGATCGGTGAGTCAGTGCCAGTATTGTTTTTTTTGGACACCTATAAAATCTAAAGTATAATAGTAACAATATTCAAACTTTGCCCATTTAATTATTAGACTCATGCCATTATATCTGCAAAATTTCAACTATCTGGCATTATCCGAACCAAAGTTACGAGGGTGCAAAAATACGACGAAACGTTTCGAGAAAAGGTAGGTAGTGCCCGTGCGCGCTTCGCTTGGCTCATCTTGGCGGGGGCACTCCCGTGCACCCAGATTTTGATTTTGATTTTGACGATGAAGAAATTCGTTTATCGCGAGGAAACCGTTCATTTCTCTAGGATAAATGTATCCTATGTCCTTTCCCGGGACTCAAAGTCTCTCCAAACTAAATTTCAGCAAAATCGGTTCAGGGGCTTAGGCGTGAAGAGGTAACAGAGAGACAGACAGACACACTTTCGTATTTATAATATTAAAATAGGGATGACATCGAATAATATTTTGAGTATCAGCTGCTTCGAATTCACTCCCTCATGACAATGTCATCCAATAAAAATGTCGGGAGCATAGTCAAAATTAGAACTAATGCCGCCATCTTGAAAAGTGTCACTTAAAAGATATCCCCCCTTTACGCTTTCGTGGCGCAACTGTTTTACATCCACGACCCCATCGTCATTCGACATCCATGATCCAAGTGTAGTAAATGTATTACCTCTTCACACTTGAAACTGCTGGACCGATTTTGGCGAAATTTGGAACCTATTTAAAGATATTTTAAGACCCAGGAACCAGGAAATGACTTAGGATAGTTTTCTGCGCAAGAGATTTGCGGATAACATCTAGTATACATAATATTATAATTAAATTATGCACTTATGTGACGTCAGGTTTTTTACGCTTCTCGTGAAAGTAAAAAAAAAAGATAAAAAGCGGAAAGATTGCTAAGTAGGTATTATGAATTTTAAATAGAAGTATGTAAATATCCACTACCTACTGTGGTTCTTTGTTAAAAATTATAATTAAAAGAATCACGTGCCACAACACGTTGTTCATTTTTTAGTTTTATTACCCTTTTTATCATTTACTATGTTCTTTCCCGGGACTCAAAGAATCTCCATGCCAAATTTCAGCAAAATCGGTTTAATGGTTTGGACGTGACGAGGTAACAGACAGACTTTCGAATTTATAATAGGCATTAGTATGGATGATAACATAGAATGAGAACGTAACGAAGTATTTTGATATCGTTGGATGATAAGTGATAACTAATAAAATAACACTAATTACGCTTCTCGCCTATATATTCGTGTCTCTTTACTCTTATAAAAGAGTTATACAGTGTCTTCCGATTCCTTTGTATTTTGTGGAATGTCATGAATCTGCTTATACAGTTATTTTAAAAATTGTAATTGATAACATTTTATTTATTATCTGGTGTAAATCCGTCTAAAATTTTGGCCAGACACGCAATGAAAATGCCTGACTGTATCCGACTTTTCAGGGTGGTCAGTTCAGGGTTACCAGTCCGGGTTGCTCTGCGGGCGACGCAATGTAACTGAACTATGTAGCTTAGGCGCAGTCGGGGCCCGATCTAGGGGGGGGGGGGGCAAACCGGGCAATTGCCCTGGGCGGCAAAAATGAGGGGCGGCAAATTGAGAGCGGCGCGGTGTCGCGTCGGTGGCCTTCGTACGCGAGTCCAACTCGCACTTGGCCGGTTTTTGGGGCGGCAATTATTATTTTGCCCGGAGCGGCGAAATAGCTGGATCGGGCGCTGGGCGCAGTAAGTTGTAATAAAGCCAGATAGTGGTGTCAGTGTGTACTATAGCCTACCTGGTGCTGCATCTCGGCGTACGTGATGCGGCGCACGGTGTCGGTGAGCGGGGAGTCGTGGACGAGGGCGACCTGCTCCCCGCGCCCCGCCGCCACGTGCCGGTCCAGTGCGTTGTGGCACACCGACAGCTCGCCGCCCACCCACCTGGGAATAAGCCAAGCAATAGGAAATTCGGAAAGGTCTGGTTCTTCAAAATAATCAAGGTTTTTCTTAAGTGTAATTTCAATAATAAAAAGCCTTTTTGCCGACTATCCGGCCGCTTTTGTAGTCGCCGACTACAAAAGCCGCAGGGTCGTGTATTCCGCGTATCCCGTGGCTCTGCCGGAACACCGTTGGGGTTTTAGTGGATATGCCCGAGCGAGGCTGCAGCTCCCAGGATTACTATTATTACTACTTATTATATTTATATTATTACTAAAAAATAGTTGTTTTATTAGTAAAAAATGTAACAATTGCTAGTTGCTACTTGCTACTGTGGCGGTACCCACAATTCGCCTAACATTCCTGCATCGCGCTATCAAAGTTTTCTGAGCGCGTCGGTATAATATACGACAGCTGAAATGTATCACTGGGGCTCCGGCCTGACCGAGTATAGCACCTCGCTCGGTCGGAAGATCTTCCTTTGTGGCCACCGTGTTTATTCCACTCTACCATGCATGACTCGAGTCGCATCACGCATGTTTGCGCGCCGTTAGAAAAGAGTTACGAAATCAAAGAATTTCAGAGCAAAAAAATCCACGGCAAAGTCACGATAAAAACGTTGTTAAATATATCAATTGAAATTAGCGTAATCATTAATATACAATAGCCATTGTTTCGTTATGTTAAAGTTTACTGTAAAAATGAAGCAATATCCGGAATAACCTCTGTGTGAACTTCTGTACGTAAAATCTTACAAATATTTACATAACATAACGGACCAAATTACTCCATAGACGGATGGCTGCAGATCTATCCTTGATCTTAAATTCTATTGGATGCAATACTTTACCTAAAAACAACAAACCTATATAGGTAACGAGCTTTTGCCCGCGGCTTCGCTCGCGTTAAGAAGTATTATTATATACAAACTTTCATCCCCTATTTTAACCCCTTGGGGTTGGAATTTATCAAAATCCTTTCTTTGCGGATGCCTACGTAATAACATCTACCTGCATGCAAAATTTCAGCCCGATCCGTCCAGTGGTTTGGGCTGTGCGATGATAGATCACCATGTCAGTCAGTCACCTTTGAGTTTTATATATATAGATATAAATGCTCGCTGTAAAGCATTTGTGTCCTAACTCCTAATCCACCAATTTTTGTAGAATTTTGAATGCAGTCTTGTTCTAAATCATCTAGGGAACATAACTGCATTCATATCTCAATACGTATAATTTTTCTGTGGGTCAGTACACGTAACTTGCATTCCTAAGGCACTATCGATACTTTTATATTACCAACCATTTTTTTCTCTCATATTGTAACAGAAATGCAAGTTGACTGAATTAGAAACCCTATTAGTCTTAAATAGTCTTATATGTATGTCCAAAAAACCCATTTAATATATCCTTTAATCCTTCGATCATGGATTTTTGGAAATCTATAATCGTTATTCTATTATTGTCGCGATCACCGGTGATCATAAGGGGCTTGATAGGTTAATGGGTTTTTTAGATATATATTATAATAATAATTAATTATAGCCTTTAAATCCCTAAACAACGCATATCTCTTACCATTTCGTGAACGGTGGGTTGCTGTCGTCCAACACTCTGTCCCAGGGCTTGGTCCACTCCAGCAGCCCCCCCACCTCCCCCCAGAAACCCTCAGGGTCATCCAGGGATCGCTGGTAGGTGCTCAGGTACTCTTCCGTAAGCGCACCATCCCCTGAAATGGTAATCGTTTTTATAGGGTGTGAAAACAAGTGATAATACTTTAGTATGTGTATGAGTCGCCTGCATGAGCGTATATAAGGAGGGAGGGGGGGTACTGGGGGTGAAAAAAAATGCTCTTTCAGCGCTGCTACTTATTAGTTACAGTATTATCACTTTGTTTTGTTACAACCTGTAGAGTTTTCTATGAAAGCATATAGGTCTACCAGAATCTGATGGCAAAAAGTGAGAAAATACTTAGTAATAGAAAATAACTCTAGTAATACCGGGGTAATAGGAATAAAACATTTCGATTCTTTTTTATTCCTTTAGCAGCTTATTCTGTGAGTGAAACATGCAAATATAAAAATGTATCCGATGATCAAGGATATTTTCTGAAAATCTTCTGTCAAAAATTGCCATCAGATTCTGGTAGATCTATAATAATACCGACGAAAGTGTAACTTTTTTTATTGCGCCATATCAATGTTCCGCCATTTTTTATAAAAAGATAGAGGTTAAAAGTACAGGCTCTATACGCTTTCAGTGCAGCACTGCTATTTACACAGTGAACTACACAACTTACAAGGGGTACCTCATACGCGACACCCTAAGGGAGACGCAGGAGAGAGAGACGCAGACGACAGACTTTTGTGCGATCGAGTCTGCGGCGCCCATACAGTCGGCATGGCGCGGCCGCGCGCGCGACATGCCTATTGCCATAGTGCCGACTATGGGCGCCACCGACTCGATCGCACAAAAAGTCTGTCGTCTGCGATCTCCCTTATAATAACTTCCAAACCGGTTTCGGTGACAGCGGCCGGTTTAATTGAAATCGACCCATGTGTGTGCGCAGTACACAAGAGCACCATCTGTTCCTCTACTCTCATTGCCCAGTGGGACGGAAGACCGACACGACTGGAGAGAGATCAGGCGCAGTACCGACTTTTTACATGCCCATCCGACGCATGGATCATCTTACTTGTCAGATAATCAGGTGATCAGCCTGCATTGTCTTAACCAAACTTGGAAATAACATGTTTCCAACGCGGCTATCGAACCCACAACATCCGAGTCAAGAGCCACGCTCTTAACCACTGAACCACGGAGGCGTCTAAACAGAAACACCCTAAAGTATACGTCTTAAATGCGGAAGTTGATTTTTCTGTGATCTCTGTCTGTTCACCGCTAAAGAGCTGAGCTGGTATTTAAGGAAAGGATTCGAATTACTTTTAGTCGCAGGATTGAATTTATTTATCACGTTAAAATATGGTAGGTTCCGCATGGTAAACGAAATAGTGGAACAGAGGTTTAGTCAAAAAATGTATTATGCTGTTTCTCAACACATTTTCTGACAAACTGTAAGTAATTAAAGTGTAGTAATAAATAAAATACGTCTCTATAGTCTCTACCTCGGCCGTAAGTACCTATTCTATTAAATTGTTTATCTATAGTATGTAACAAAAATAAGTGATAATAATACCTACTCGTGACGCTCTGGCCGTTGCCCATACAAAAGTGAAAAAAAATGGTTTTTCAGCGCTGCCACTTTCACAGTGAACTCTCTACAAAGAACACGTACACACCCTAAAGTATCATCACTTATTTTTGTTACATTATAAAACTCTGCTAATACATAATAATATACAGGTATATTATTATGTATTAGCAGAGTTTTATATTATTTAGATTAGCATCTTAAAAGTGTTATAAAGTAAGTACACTAAAATTATAAATTATTATTTTTTAATACGTATTACGTTATCTTACTCGAAATATTTTATATAGTTTATACGTGGGAGAGCCATGCTTCGGCACAAATGGGCCGGCTCGACCGGATAAATACCACGTTCTCACAGAAAACCGGCGTGAAACAGCGCTTGCGCTGTGTTTCGCCGAGTGAGTGAGTTCACCGGAGGCCCAATCCCCTACCCTATTCCCTTTCCTACCCTCCCCTAGTCCCTTCCCTTCCCTACCCTCCCCTATTACCCTATTCCCTCTTAAAAGGCCGGCAACGCACCTGCAGCTGATGCTGCGAGTGTCCATGGGCGACGGAAGTTGCTTTCCATCAGGTGACCCCTTTTCTCGTTTGTCTCCTTATTTCATAAAAAAAAATCAGAGGAAATTATTTTAATATTAACACATTAGACTACGAATACTTTACTTATATAATCGCTCAGAGCAACTGTAGGATTAGCCAAGGCAATTAATTTTAATTCCTAGATGTTAGCTGCTTTATTTTACCATCAATAAAAAGCCACAGTGACTTCGGAGGGACCACAATAATACTACGATTTACGAAACATCAGAAAAAGAAAAAATGCAGTAAAAACCTACATAGCTATTAGGGTTGATTCAGACCACAACGCGACGCGTAGATGCATTTCAAATTTATATAGATTTGACAGATTCGCTAGACGTCTCACGCAATGAAACATGATACATGATATCTTTTTTTTTATGAAATAAACGAGCAAATGAGCAAACGGGTCACCTGATGGAAAGCAACTTCCGTCGCCCATGGACACTCGCAGCATCAGCTGCAGGTGCGTTGCCGGCCTTTTAAGAGGGAATAGGGTAATAGGGGAGGTTAGGGAAGGGAAGGGAAGGGAATAGGGGAGGGTAAGGAATGGAATAGGGTAGGGGAGGCCCCCCGGAGGCCCCCGGAGGCCCAATCCCCTACCCTATTCCCTTCCCTGTCCTCCCCTATTCCCTTCCCTTCACTCTCCTATTACCCTATTCCCTCTTAAAAGGCCGGCAACGCACTTGCATCTCTTCTGATGCTGCGAGTGTCCATGGGCGACGGATGTTGCTTTCCATCAGGTGACCCGTTTGCTCGTTTGCCCCCTTATTTCATAAAAAAAAAAAAAAAGGGGATTGGGCCTCCGGTAAACTCACTCACTCGGCGAAACACAGCGCAAGCGCTGTTTCACGCCGGTTTTCTGTGAGAACGTGGTATTTCTCCGGTCGAGCCGGCCCATTCGTGCCGAAGCATGGCTCTCCCACGTATAAATCACGTATATCTGTCAAATCCATACAAATTTATGCCGCGCCTCGATTCGCCTCGCCTCGCCTCGCCTCGCCTCGTCGCGTTGCGGTCTGAATTGACCCTTATTAATCTACAAAAATATGATCTAACGGCTAACCTATCAGTAAATTATGAAATAATTTACTGCACTCTATAAAATATAATTGGTGTACATTTAAAGAATTATAATTTAAAGCGTCTGACGTTTTTAGAACTCATCTTTTATTTTACTTTAATTTTATTTCCCTTTTAAGTTGCAATCTGCATAATTTTTCGATTGTGTTTATAGTTATTTTCCCCACTCATTATATGTATGTCCTCTCTATATTAGAATTTAAATATCAAAATAGGTAGGTATAAGTGAGTTTAGCAAAGTGCGCCATATAGCTATAATTCCATACTGCTGATATTATGAGATTTCTAATCAGCCGTATGGACTAGAGATCGCCCAATGGTCGAAATTCGACCTCAAATAAAAAATTAAATTAAGTTGCAAACAATGCTTTGCTAATACGACAGTATATATTATGTCTATGTTGCTAATAATTGATATTCTATTGTCAAAATATTGACTTTATTATTTTTTAGACATAACCCTGCGACAGTCTCAGATTAATAAAGTCAAACGATGACAGACTGGCCGTGTAATAATAATTGTCAGTATTATACAATTCGAGTGTATAGGCTTGTCAATCAAAATCTCCGAGTGTGTGTGTTGTAGTGTGTGTAATGTTTTATTTGTAAAAAAAAGGTATGATTAGAGCATAATTTCAAAATAATATCAGCTCGATGCACTCCTTCATCATATTTTATCACCATATATATACAGTTATAGTTTATAATATATAAACTATAACTGTGCAAAATTTCAATCACCTACGTTTCCGCATTTTTCGCCAAAAGGGATCCGAAGTTTTTCGCTCGTTTATTAAGACTAACCCAAAAAATCAAACATCGTCCTTCTCTCTTCACACTCACGCCCGCCCGTCTTTCATATGCCAGGTGAAAAAGGACGACGCGGATTCATCGCCCAAATTAGTTTTTTCTCAATAACTCGACAAATATTATACAACATTTTAAAAATCCGCTAGGTCGATCTCTCAATGATAGAATATTATTATACAATGTGCTAAAATATTAACTAAGTTCAATGCACGGATATGGCAATAAATGAAAAATTCGTGAAATTAGATGCATCTTTGTGATTTTTTTTTTTATCGAGAAAATTTGAAGATATCGTGTTTTTGCTCATATCGAATTCTCGGCAATATAATGTAGTATCTAATTTTAGAAAATGAAACAATTCGGGGCTTATTTTCAAGTATAAAAATGAATTATAAAATCAACATCTCACTATTAGGTTTCTCTTTAAATAGCGAGCTGACATTATTCCAATCCAGTGATCGAATCTAGCTCTGGGTTGCTATTCAAATGCAATAAATCACAGATCTGGAAATCTCCAATCAGCAGTATGGAATTATAGCTATATGGCGCACTTGCCGGGTAGGCGCACTTTGCCACACTCACTAGCCACACTCACCATAGGTTTCTCTTTATAGCGAGCTTACATTATTTGAATCCAGTGATCAAATCTAGCTCTGGATTGCTACTGAAATGCAATAAATCACATAGATCTCTAGAGGTAACCACCAAATAAACTGCAATTTTGCATTTATAAAGTACTAGATGCCGCCAGCAATTCTGTTGCGCCAGTTTATCGCGCGGGAACCGTACATTATATCCTATGTCCTTTTCCAGAACTCGTCGTATCTCTAGTACCCAGTGTTTTGGTGGTTTGGGCGGGAAGAGGTAACAGACAGATGGGCGGACACACTGGAAGTACAGAGACAGAGCAACTGTTTGGAAAAAAATCGGCCAAGTGCGAGTCGGACTCGCGCAAGAAGGGTTCCGTAGCGATACAGAGGAAAAATAGGCTAAAAATTGTGTTTTTTGTATAGGGGCTACCCTTAATTTTTTATTTTATTTTAATATTATTATTAAATATTAAAGTACACATATAACAAAAGTATGTGTGAAAAATTCAAGCGCCTACCTCTTGCCATTATTGATATAAGGCGAATAAAGCCGAAAAAATCACATTTGTTGTATGGGATAAAATATTAATTTTATTTTGTTTTCAGTATTTGTTGTTATAGCGGCAACAGATATACACAATCTGTGAAAATTCCAGAAACTATAGCGGTTCTTGAGATACAGCCTGGAGACAGACAGATGGACAGACAGACGGACAGACAACGAAGTCTGAGTAATAGGGTTCCGTTTTTACCCTTTGGGTACGGAACCATAAAAAATTAATGTCACTGACGGCTGAACCTGCATCTTTTCCATTTTTCCCCCATCCCATTACACCCACACCCACCGCCCACGGCCTGCCAGCACGCAGATTATCAGTAATAATTGTTGTTCAGGGAAGTAGCGTTTTAATACAGCTGAAGCCACATGACCGATTTGGTTGCCACATGACTTGACTGGTTCGAAAAAAATAGCGTCTTGTCGGTAACACATTATTATTACCTATTAGATACATTTAAATAAACGCCTCCGTGGTCTAGTGGTACAGAGCGCGGCTCTTGACTCGGAGGTCGTGGGTTCGATTCCCGCGTTGGAAACATGTTTGCAGGCTGATCACCTGATTGTCTGACAAGTAAGATGATCCATGCGTCGGATGGGCATGTAAAAAGTCGGTCCTGCGCCTGATCTCTCGCCGGTCGTGTCGGTCTGCCGTCCCACTGGGTTATGAGAGTAAAGGAATAGAGAGTGCTCTTGTGTACTGCGCACACACTTGGGCACTATAAAAATTACTCCTGCGTAGCTGGCCTGGTTTTAATGAAACCGGCCACCGTCACCGAAACCGGTGTGGGAGTTATTATTACATTTAAATAACAGTACCTACATTTTCCGTAATAAAAGATAAACTTCGGTTCAGTAGTTTCACAAGTCACAACCTATTCAATGTCAACAAACAAATTATTTTATCGTACAAGACAATAAGAATTTCAAATTCCACATAATTTGCAATTTACAAGCCGAAATAATGAAACTATTCGTTGAGAGTTTATCATAGTTGGGTTACAATTAATTATGATTATATTTTTTACAATTTAGGTTCATACTAATTATAATATTAATATTAATGTTTTAACTATAAAATGATGAATTTATTTATTTAAGAATAAATTGCTTTATTTTATACTAAAAATATATTGTTTGTCAGAAAAAAGTTACGTCTTACCGCGTATGTGTTCGGTTTTCATGGCGGCCACACTGAATGAAAATGTGGAAAATGAGGAAAAATTGTTAAAATATAAAAATAAAAGCGGCCAAGTGCGAACGGTATACAAGCGCGGGGTTTTGTACAGTTATTCATTTATTTTTCTTAATACGTTTTAATGAGAGTCTCTAAAGTCGAATAGCAAAAGTTGCTAATTTTGGACGGGTTTTTTGCTTCTTAGCTTAAATACTCAAAAATATCTTACTTTTTTAATTATTGTATAATAATATCAGCTCTAACTTGAAATGAAAAAATCACAGAAAACCGGCGTGAAACAGCGCTTCCGCTGTGTTTCGCCGAGTGAGTGAGTTTACCGGAGGCCCAATCCCCTACCCTTTTCCTTTCCCTGCCCTCCCCTATTTCCTTCCGTACCCTCCCCTATTTCCTTCCGTACCCTCCCCTATTCCCTTCCCTACCCTCCCCTATTACCCCTTAAAAGGCCGGCAACGCACCTGCAGCTCTTCTGATGCTGCGAGTGTCCATGGGCGACGGAAGTTGCTTTCCATCAGGTGATCCGTTTGCTCGTTTGCCCCCTTATTTCATAAAACCGGCGTGAAACAGCGCTTGCGCTGTGTTTCGCCGAGTGAGTGAGTTTACCGGAGGCCCAATCCCCTACCCTATTCCCTTTCCTACCCTCCCCTATTCCCTTCCCTTCCCTACCATCCCCTATTACCCTATTCCCTCTTAAAAGGCCGGCAACGCACATGCAGCTCTTCTGATGCTGCGAGTGTCCATGGGCGACGGAAGTTGCTTTCCATCAGGTGACCCGTTTGCTCGTTTGCCCCCTTATTTCATAAAAAAAAAACCCTCTCTCTCCAACGTAAGATAACATGAGATTTGACTCGACCCCCTCCCCTTTTAAACACCTCACGTAATTTGTAGACCACGACCTTGTCAGTCAAAATTTTAAGACTGTCTACCTATATTTCTATTATTAATGCAATATGTCGTTAGCACAAGGAACCCTAAACTTTAATACTAAAATATGTACCGTTTATAGCACAATTTATAATCGCGTTATCAGCTTTTAATTTAAGTATATATACTTAAAATAAATGAACGCTGTTAAGCATTTGTGTACTAACCCACATAAAAATTACGTATTGAATTATGAATGCAGTTATGTTCTGTAGATAATTTAGAACAAGACTGCATTCAAAATTTAACAACAAAAAAAAATTTGGGTTAGGACACTAATGCTTAACAGCGACCAAATAATGTATTTAAAATTTATTATTAAAATTAAAACAGGAATCATCTTAATAAGTGAATAGTACCTACCTATTTTCATCTTAAACACGTTTTTAAAATGCTATTTTAAGTAAGTGTATAAAATAGTTAAATGCTTTTCCTGCGTAGGTATTTCTGGCATATTAATCCCTTTTGAGGGAAAATATTTAAATAAATATATAATATGCATAATGTAATGATCATATTATATTATTACAAGATGTCGCCCGCAACTGCATTGCGCCAAAATTATTTATCGTGCGGGAACCGTAATTTTTTTCGAGATAAAAAGTATCATACTTATGTTCTTTTCAAAGTATTTCCATACCCAGAAAAAAGAAGAGGTGACGGACAGCTGACACACTTTTGCATTTACAATCTATATCTATATAATATATAAGCCCGGCCGCACATTGTCCGAATTCTGATCAGAAACAGTTGAATTTCGCCGGACCGCCCGCGCCACCCCGCACACTATCCGAAATATCCTTCCGGCGAGTTCGAGCTCACTCGGCTCAGTACAAAATGTAAGAGACAGCGCGGACGTTCAACTGTTTCTGATCAGAAATTTCGGACAATGTGCGGCCGGGCTAAAACTCAAAGGTGACTGACTAACTGATTGACATAATGATCTATCAACGCACAGCCCAAACCACTGGACGGATCGGGCTGAAATTTGGCATGCAGGTAGATATTATGACGTAGGCATCCGCTAAGAAAGGATTTTGAACAATTCCACCTCAAAGGGGTTAAAATAGGGGATGAAAGTTTGTATATAATAATACTTCTTAACGCGAGCGAAGCCGCGGGCAAAAGCTCGTATTAGTATAAACATTGATACGTATAATTATTGATAAGCTATAACTAGGGGTTCCTTAATAATCTATATAAATAAAAATGAATCCAATCATCCCTTGGTGACGACAGTCGACATCAGGCGTAAACTTGGTTGGTAAAAAAATTTGGTAAAGAGAAAAAAATTTGGTAAATACTCAAAGTAGGTATTACTTTGAGTCCCGGAGAAGGACAAGGGATACTTTTTGTCCCGGAAAATGTACGGTTCCTGCACAATAAACTTTTATGATTTTCGCCCAAACTACTCAATCTATTTTGAAGAATTTTGGCATGGAGATACTAATTTTAATCTATTTTTATAGCAATTGTGGGAGAGCCATGCTTCGGCACGAATGGGCCGGCTCGACCGGAGAAATACCACGTTCTCACAGAAAACCGGCGTGAAATAACGCCTGCGCTGTGTTTCGCCGAGTGAGTGAGTTTACCGGAGGCCCAATCCACTACCCTATTGCCTTCCCTACCCTCTCCTATTCCCTTCCCTTCCCTTCCATCCCTACCCTCCTTTATTACCCTATTCCCTCTAAAAGACCGGCAACGCACCTGCAGCTCTTCTGATGCTGCGAGTGTCCATGGGCGACGGAAGTTGCTTTCCATCAGGTGACCCGTTTGCTCGTTTGCCCCCTTATTTCATAAAAAAAAAGCGAATTAAATAATTATCGTTAAGACAGGACAACATATCTGTCGGGTCAGCTAGTTCCGAATAAAGACTCCATTGGGTTCCGTACACACACGGTATAATATTACATCGTGGCGCGTTGAACTCTAATGTACTGACTAAAGTCCAAACTATCAATACCACAGAATAGATAATAATACAAGTATCCATAATAGCTCCCACACCGGTTTCGGTGACGGTGGCCGGTTTCATTGAAACCAGGCCAGCTACGCAGGAGTAATTTTAAAGTGCCCAAGTGTGTGCGCAGTACACAAGAGCACTCTCTATTCCTTTACTCCCACAACCCAGTGGGACGGAAGACCGACACGACTGGCGAGAGATCAGGCGCAGGACCGACTTTTTACATGCCCATCCGACGCATGGATCATCTTACTTGTCAGACAATCAGGTGATCAGCCTGCATTGTCCTAACCAAACTTGGAAATTACATGTTTCCAACGCGGAAATCGAACCCACGACCTCCAAGTCAAAAGCCGCGCTCTATACCACTAGACCACGGAGGCGTTACAAGTATCCATACTAATATTACAATAAGTGCGAAAGTGTGTCTGTCTGTTACCTCTTCACTTCAGTTTGGTATGGAGATACTTGAGTCCCGGGAAAAGACATAGGATAGCTTTTATCCCGGAGAAGTACGGTTCCCGCGCGATGAACGATTTTTGACGCAACGGAGTTGCAGGCATCGTCTATGGTAGGTACTTATTTTAATCTTATAATTTACTGTATAATAGGTTTATGTAATAAAATTAACTTTGCAGTGAGTGTTTAATTAAATAATTATTGTTGATTATAAGTAAAAATTAACATTTTAATTATTTAAGGACCATAATTGCTCAATGCAAAGTCGACGCTCAAGCCAGGGGATCAGGTTCAAATCCCGCCAAGGGAACAAAAGTGTTTAAGCTAATGCATAGCTTTTATCACGGGCTTTAAGCGCGGCGACCGAATCAAGAAATTCCGTAACGAAAATCAACCTAACACCCTCAACCCACTCCAACACTCCGACACACTCCGGTCGGTGCGGCGTTAACGTGCATCGTCTAACATCGTTTCAGTTTAGCAGAGAGCAGACTTCGGTACGGTGTTTGTGTGCGTACGACTAGACGTATGCGACATATTTGCATAAGTTAATAAAAACATTAAAAATGCTATCTTTACCGCGGCAGTCTCCGAGTGCCACAGCCCACACGTATTTTCCCACAATGCGAAAGTGTGCCTGTCTGTATGTCTGTTACCACTTCTGGCCATTTAGCCGAAACTTTTTCGTTTCCGCTTCGTTATAGAATCGCGGATCAAAATGTATGGAATTGACATAAGACGAGTCGAATGTAAATACAATCGCACTTAAGAAAACAAAATACTCTTATTAAGACACAGACTGTTATATAATAAGTATTATACTCGGAAAACATCTTGGTGACTCTTAGTATAATATTCTGCAGCTATTTATGCGTTTGAAGTGATTCAATTCATACTGAGTTCACATCGAGTGTGCAAAATGCCATATCACCCTTATGTAAGCCATACACGCTGCGGTCTATCCGTAGTACAAACTGTTATTCTTCTTATATATATATATATATATATATATATATATATATATATATATATATATATATATATATATATATATATATATATATATATATATATATAATAAGAAGAAGAGATTCTAAATAAGAAGAATAACAGTTTGTACTACGGATAGACTAATTAAAAAATAATGTAGTACGTAGGTGTGTTTTATTTATCATTTTAATTCAAGGAACAGTAATAAATTTAAATTATTAAAAATAATAATTACAGCATAATTAACATGGATGTAAAAAAAGTCGGACGGAGTCTCATTAGTCATTATGTGGCTGCACAAAAGCATTTCAGGCCTGTTTTTCTGCAGCCACACCTGTGTAGAAAATTAATTTCATGAGATCGGGGGGGATTGGGGGATCTTTTTCTCAAAACATCATCTATGACAAGGTAGGTCTGAGGTATTTTGTTGTAAAATGTACTAAACAAAGTGAGCAATAAGAAAAATTTTAAAAATATATCTCACTTTTTTGCTTATAACTTCCTTAATTTTTCATTTAGGGTGAAAAGTTATATAAACATATTTGAAGGCAAAATAATTTGCAACAAATTATGATATTACACATTTTTTGTAAGACGTATAGTTTCCGAGATATCGCGAAAATAGTGTTGTCGCCCCTTTTTTTAGATAGCGGCCGGGCGACAAGAGTGGCGAGTGGCGACCCAACAACCTTGAGGTTAAGATTCTATTAACCCTCCCAACATATCCCAAAAATAAAATTGTGTCCTCTAATAAATGCAATATTCGGCCCTTAATGTTTTCAATGGATTAGTACGACTTTAAACAAGCGTAAAACTATATTATGTATAACGTTAAACTTTTTTTAAATAGTAGAGCTCCAAAGGTCGACTAACGTTTTAACGTTACCGTTCACGTTTTATTCGAATAATGAATACTTAATTGCACTAATTTAAATATATGTAATGAGTATAACATTCAAAATACTTAATGTTAGTGTAATACATACGTAGACAAAAACATTTCAAAATACGCGTACTTGCTACTTTTTTCGTTTCCGAAAAATATTAATTGTAGTTCCAAATCGGACTCCGATTCTCTAACCTTTCATCCATCGAGAATAATATAAAGGATTTGAACTTGATTTATAAGCAAATAATTAATCAATCAGGCCACATTTTCCTAAACAAAATATGCAGTAAATATTGTACCAGAGAGGAACCTACCAAGAAGTCGATAATTGACCATATCAGTACTAACTTAATCAAAGAAAGCTTCCATATGACTCTGATCAACAGCTCGATGTCTGATCACAAGCAAATTTTTTTACAACTAAAAAGATATAAGCCCCCTCCAATAACATATTATAACTATGAGTGGATAGACTACAAAAACCTAAAAGAAACAACAGAAACAGATAGTTTTCAATATGTTGCTGATAACTACAATGATTTTGAAGAACTAATAAAATGTCACATATAGAAAAATAAAAAGAATAAAAGGAAGTTACTTAATAATTTACGTGATGACTGGATTGATATAGATATTATAAACATGATAAAGGAGCGAAATTATCTCTGGAAGCAGTATACAAAATATTACATATATACAAAATTCAGAAACGAAAAACAAATTAAAGCGAAATTTAAAAAAGTTAGATCCTCAGTAGCTAAGCTAATACAAGAAAAAAAGAATTCGTACTACAATAAACTATTCAAAAACTGGTCTAGTAATCCAAAGAAAATGTGGTCACTTGTTAATAACTTAACAAATAATAAAATTGTAAAAAGCTATGTTCCTTCAGAGATTATAGTACATTCTAAAACAACTACCAATTTAGATGAGATTTGCGAAATTTTTAATCACTACATCTCTACTATAGGATCACAACTTGCAGAACAAATACCAAAAAGGAACCACGCTGGACTTAGCTCTTCTAATTTTAATGAATTAACCAATCACAAACTTTGTGAACTATATTTGTGTACTGAGCAATAAATTATTACTATTATTAAAAACCTTGATTCTAATACGAGTTCCGGTATTGATAAAATAAATACTAAAAGTATGAAATGCCTGAAAGACCATATTTGTGATAAATTAGCTAGATGTTTCAATAAATTATTAATAGATGGTGAATTTCCGGACAGTTTTAAAATTGCTGAGGTAACGCCTATATACAAATCTGGATCCAAAACAGACCCCGGAAATTATCGCCCAATTTCAGTGCTGCCGGTACTATCAAAAATTCTTAAAAAAATTTTACACTCGCGACTATCCAATTATCTTGACTCCTTTAAATTTATTTCGCAAAGGCAATATGGTTTTAGAGCAAAAAGTGGTCTACGGCGGCTATAATCGATTTAGTAACTAAAATAAAAGATAATATAGATAAGAAGAACATAGTGTTAGGAGTTTTTATCGATTTAAAAAAAGCCTTTGATACTGTTAGTCATGAATTACTAATACAGAAACTAAAAGCTATTGGCATAAAAGGCAATGCATTAAAAATTTTTGAATCATACCTAAAAAAACAGACTACAAAAAGTAAAAATTGATAATTCCTGCAGTAAGCCCCATCCTATTAATAGGCTTGATGACTATTTTTTTTCTTATTGGTAATGGGGATTGTCCATTTTTTTTTAATTTTGCTCATAACAAAATCATTTCGAGGAATAAGGTCAGTGATCGTTTTTCTGTATATAAAAGAAAAAAATACCCATTAGTTACTTATATTTTTGAACAAATACGTTTAACCTTTGTTTGACCTTCAATGGCGTTAAATTAGCAATAAATTCGACCAACATTACGTTTCGAACTTTTTTTAAGATTCTCGTATCAGCTTTCACATAATGAGAACTTGCATTTGACGAAACAGCCATTATAAATAAGATTGAAAGGAAATTTAAAACATATGCAGAGGTCAATTGGCGGCCGATGATGACGTCAGAGCGAAACTTTAAAAATTTATTGAGAAAAACTAGCCAATGAATTTCAAAATTATTTAATTTATATTTTTAAAATACCCTATTTTAACGAAAAAAAATATAAAAAGTACATGTGATTTTTTTTGGACAATGCCCATTGAAAGACCCTTAAAAAATAGAAACATCGCTGAAAGAATGACTCTGATAGCTTAAAAATTCACTAAGATATGACAATTCAAACATCTCATAAAATAGAGCTGCCCGAAACGCCCCGTACAAAGTGCTACGAAAGACTGACGTCACTCTTTCGTAGTTTGTATGAATCGGGAGAGAACTTTGTTCGATAGGTATATTAAATATTGTGTTTATGAAAGTGGTTTCATAACAAAAGTTGCTTTAAATTGCATAAGTTATCGATTGGTACACAAATATTAAGACATTTATTTGAAAAAAAAATCGACTTGATTATCTAACTTTGAAGGGGCATAACAAAAAAAATAAAAATGCTATCGAGCTGTAATTTTGGGAACACTTATATTTCACCGTGATTTTTTTATGTTATTAACAAAATTCGCTAATCTTTGATCTTGTCATCATCCCTATTGTGGTATACCGCAAGGTTCGATTTTAGGACCTCTCCTCTTCCTTATCTATGTAAACAGTATTAATAAAATAGGCCTTTGCGGTTATTTAACTTTATTTGCGGACGACACTTGTCTTTTCTACTTTGGAGCTAATATTCATGATATAATAAAACAAAATCAAAATGATTTACAACCTTTTAACAATTAATGTCGCCAAAACATGTTACATTATATTCAGCCCGAGAAACAAAATCATTTCAGCTCACTAATTATAGACAATACTCCTATTATAGAAAAACACAGCGAAAAATACTTAGGCTTGAGAATGGATAGGCGTCTTACCTGGAACAATCAAATAGATACCATAATTAATAAGTTATCATCTTTCATAGGTTCACTAATTAAAATAAACCAATGCATTCCAACAAAACTGCGCTTTACTATTTATAACTCCCTCGTTAAATCGCACCTACTTTATCTTACTGAGGTTTAGGGCAGTGCAAATAAAACGAAATTAAATAAATTACAGAGACTACAAAATAAAATTGTAAAAATAATATTTCGATACCCATATCTTACACCAACAACCCAAATTTACAGCGAAACTAAGATTATGAACTTAAAACAACTATATACTTACAACACCTGTATATAAATTAGAAAAATAATCGATGGTAAAATCCAAAGTGAATTATCTTTTTCTGTAAAATCCCAAACGACTAGCCGAAGTATAAGACGCCCTAATTTATTCTGATCAGAAATTTCGGACAATGTGCGGCCGGGCTAAAAGTATCCATTCTGGAAAAATTCCTCTGAAAGATGTCAAATGGTATGGGCGGAGTTAGGCATAATATTTTTAGGGTTAGTAGTCAACAAAGAACCCTTATAGTGGCTTATAGTTTCGATCTGTCCGTCCGTCTGTCTGTCCGTCTGCCCGTCCGTCCGTCTGTCTGCCGCGGTTTTGCTCAGAGACTATAGGACCTATAATTTGGCATGAATACAATATAATTAATGGTGCCGACAAAATGGTACATGAAATATTAAAAAAATATTTTTTTATGGTAGGGTAGACTGGGTACGGATGTGACAATTTTGGTTTGGAAGCCAATAATTTTGTCAATTTTACAGCTAGCTGGGAAAATTTTATCACAAACCATAGTTTATTTATTTGTCTACATAAAAATACTATAACATGCCAAAATACGATGTATTAGTCATGGAATCAAATTTTAAAGAAAGAGGGAAATTGTCACAACCGACCACAACCCAAGGTCGGTTGTGACAGTGGTTGGGGTCAGTAGTGACATCTACAAAAAATTGTTTATATAATTTTTATTTCAATAGAATTGTACCATAAAACACCATATAAACATTATTCTAAACAAATTCATCTAGCGTATCAAAACATATTCTATTTTGAAACATATTTATCGACCAAAACAACGATGTATCCGATTAATTTGATGAATTTCGCCGTTCTCTGTAAATAAGTCCTACATTTGACTTTTTCGTAAGTATTTTCGAATTGACTGATAATATTCTGTGCTCGTTTGGCCTTCTGCAAGCGTTTTTAGGCCATTTAAGAAAAAAGATAGGATAAGTGTACAACCGTACCCATAAGATTTGTCACAACCGTACCCAACACGGAATTTCAATTATTAAACAATCGCCACGAATTGGCTAAACGATTTACGTAACAAATAATCACTCGCAGTTTTCTTTATTTACGTAACAAATAATCACTCGCAGGTTATTTGTATACAAAAAATAGTAAACATATTATTAACACATATAGGAAAAACAGAGAGTAATCTAAACATAATATGCAATAACTTTTCTAATACTTTCACCAAAGAAATAAGTAGCATTAAACATACGTGGGAGAGCCATGCTTCGGCACGAATGGGCCGGCTCGACCGGATAAATACCACGTTCTCACAGAAAACCGGCGTGAAACAGCGCTTGCGCTGTTTCACGCCGAGTGAGTGAGTTTACCGGAGGCCCAATCCCCTAACCCCTACCCTATTCCCTTCCCTACCCTCAACTATTCCCTTCCCTTCCCTTCCCTTCCCTACCCTCCCCTATTACCCTATTCCCTCTTAAAAGGCCGGCAACGCACTTGCAGCTCTTCTGATGCTGCGAGTGTCCATGGGCGACGGAAGTTGCTTTCCATCAGGTGACCCGTTTGCTCGTTTGCCCCCTTATTTCATAAAAAAAAAAAAAAAAACTTGTAGTCAAAAATTCCTTAACAGACCAGATTATATAAAAAGTAGTGAAGTATGTATGAGATTTGTAAAGGCCCAGTCTAGAGACATAGAAAAAATTATAGATAATTTAAGTTGTGATAAGTCCCCCGGTGCCCCGGGGAACCGGGGACAAAATAAGAGTAAGAGAAATTAAGTTAATTAAGCAAAAAATAAGTCCTGTCATTGCATTATTTATTAATTTGTGTGTGGAAAATGGGCTATATCCACAAAAACTTAAAACTGCTCTAATAAGACCAATTTACAAACATGGTTCTTGCAGTTACTACTCAAACTATAGGCCAATAGCCATACTGTCTGTTATAAACAAAATAGTAGAAAAAATTATTGTTGGGCAGATGAGCCACTTTCTTGAAAAGATTCACATATTGTCAGACACCCAGCATGGCTTCCGTAAGGGGCGAAGCACGACTACGGTACTAGGGAGGCTGACGACGTCAACGAGGGTCTGGACCAGAAGAAGCAGGTGGTGGTGGTGTTTATTGATTTCAAAAAAGCATTTGACACATTGGAGCACCATCAGCTGCTTCAAGCGATGGAAGAATGTGGGATATCCGGTGCACTAAACGACTGGTTCCGAGCTTATCTCACAAACCGAACACTCCAGACTGTCGTTGACGGCGTCACTGGAGGGCCCGCTATAGTCGACTGCGGTGTCCCTACTGGTTCTGTCAGTGGTCCAGTTGGCTATATAATGCACGTCAACAATATGAGCAGAGTTGTTAAAAATTGTCGTTTTCATATGTATGCAGATGATGTCTGTCTGATTTATATGGACACTGATCTCGGCCTAATAGACTCAAAAATACAAGAAGATTTAACAAGCATCATAATGGTCACACGACAACGGGATAATTATTAACATTAAAAAGACAAAGTGCAAGCATATCTGTTCTCCTTATCTACGTTGCATTAGTAGAATGCCTAAGATTGTAGGCCATACATATGAATGTATTCATAACAATGGTACAAATTGCACGTGTGCTAGCATTGAAGTGGTCAGGGAGTACAGATATCTGGGACTAATCGTGGACTCAAGCTTTTCATGGAAAATGCAAATTCAAAAATTATGTGGCAGACTACGAGTGGTGCTTGTTAAATTTCACCATCTTAGCCAAATATAAGATAGGGGAACCTTATACACTGTGTACTATGCGCTAGTTGACTCTTTGATCTTTTATGGACTAACAAGCTACGGTCGAACATTCAAAACTTATCTTGATAAAATAAAAGCGCTTCAGATTAAGTTTATGAAATTTTCAGTAGACAAAGATACGAAGATACAATGTAAAAGTTCAGATTACCTACAGTTCTTTTCAGAATGTAAGATACTACCGGTCCATGAGCGGCTTATATTGTCTATAGCGGCTGAACATTGGAATAGTGATGAGTTTATAACTTATATAAGGCGAATGAGGCCATTTACCCAGGCAAATTACCCAGGTTCTGGTGCCAGGGGGGGGGGGGCAAATTACCCAGGTTCTGGGCCAGGGGGGGGCAAATCAGATTTTTCATAAGCTAGGTGTTTATAAAGAATAAAAAATTATTATTTTTTAGTTAAAATATTGTATTGCAAACAAATGGCAAAAAATCGTTTTCTTAATTTTTTATTTTTATAGATAAAAGTACTAGATAATATACTTAGTAGGGACGTCAACATGATCCAGGGGGGGGGCAGCTGCCCCCCCCCCCCCCCCCCCCCCCCCCCCCCACCCCCTCGGTACGCCCATGGTCGCACTCACATACTCTATCTTACAATGAAACAAAATGAAACAACATTAAACATAAGATCATTTTAATAATCCATAATAATATGTCCTAGGAGTTAAATTGGTAGGTTACTGATATCATTATTATTAAATTATATAATGTAATGCTAGCTACATATAATTTATTGTTGTGAGCGAAATCTGCCTACAAACTGTTGTACAGTTTGGCAGATAAAAAAATGTATGATAGCTGTATCTGTTTATTGAATAAACCTTTTTTTCATTTTTCATTTAAAAATAAATCAAGCGAGAAAACCTACTTTTGACTGTTAAAAAGCAATGTAGTCCCCTGATAACGTTATCGTCAAGTGCTGGCAAAAGCAATGCTTCTCCTAAGCATTCAGACTTGCAAGACGCGTCTTTCTCTCTTAGCACCCATCCCCATATTCCGTATAGTTTCGCGGTTATGACGACTGTCTCAACTGTTCCCTGGCACAACCGTACCCAGTCTACCCAAGGTAGGGTAGACTGGGTACCCTGCACATCAAGCGGGGATGATTTTTTTTTTCGCGTTCACCCCATCGTGTGGGGTGTCGTTGCATAGGTTTTTTAAAAATATTATGAGTTACTATTATTTTTATTATAAATTATTAAGTATTATACTATTATTATATATTATTATTTTTATTAAAAATATTATTATAACTTATTCATAGATCATTTTCCGATTTAGAGATCCGTTTGTGAAATATTAAGTTTTAAAGTGGAAAAAATCGTTAGAGTCCAGTCCCTTCGGTAGAATGGACTGGACTGTAACGTTTTAGCTGGTAAGCTCAACTTTAGCTGGTAAGCTAAGCGGTTGCTTCTGGAAATTTGAAAAAAATCACGGGAGTGAATTTTTTATGCTGAATTTATCAGGAAAACTATCACGGCTAAGAAGACTTTATAAGTTTTTGAGTTATAGTCGATCAACTAAAAAAATGTTTTCGGCGAAGTATAAAGGAACTTTTCGTTCAAATTCCTTTGAACGTAACTGAGATGATGTTGTTAGTAGTGTAAAACACGTTATAAATATACATTCATTAAGGCCATACAAAAATTTAAAAAACTAGCGGTACTACGGAACCCTATATTGCGCGTGGCCCGACACGCACTTAGCCGGATTTAATGTAATTTATTTATTGATATACTTCAAAATATTATTTACTTACATATAAGTATATTTATGAATGTATTTCTATAAATTTACGTTAATGTTCTTTCTAGGACTCAATTTGTATTTAACGTAGGTATTTTAAAAATTGTATTATCGTGAAAATGTCTGTGTAATTTCCTCTTCAATAAACTAATTAAATTAGCGAAGATTTGCATGCGCATTATTAACTTGGGGGTACTGCAGTACTACAGTTTAAAGAGCATACTTAATAAGGGAAGTAAGTAAGGAAAACAAATAGGTATGTGTGTGTGTGTGTGTGTGTGTGTGTGTGTGTGTGTGTACGTCCGTGCGTGCGTGTGTGTGTGTGTGTGTGTGTGTGTGTGTGTGTGTGTGTGTGTGTGTGTGCGTGCGTGTGTGTGTGTGTGTGTGTGTGTGTGTGTGTGTGTGTGTGTGTGTGTGTGTGTGTGTGTGTGTGTGTATGTGTGTGTGTGCGTGTGTGTGTGTGTGTGTGCGTGTGTGTGTGTGTGTGTGTGTATGTGTGTGTGTGTGTGTGTGTGTGTGTGTGTGTGTGTGTTTGTGGTAACATTGTCCTACAAATAAAAAGTCCATATTTTAGATGAAATCCTTTCTATCCCTGTTATCAACCTCTTTCGAGATTTTTCGCAAATAAAAATGTTGTTCGTCTTTTCAAAATGAAGCTACTCACCAAAAATTTGCTTGATAGTTGATAGTAATAAATGCTCCGTGTATTATTTTCCTCTATGGTAATAAAAAAAATTGTTCTAGAGCTCCCGTACTATTCGCAATTATTATCCGTGTAATATCTTCATAATATTTTGTTTATCTAAGTACTTACCTCTATATAAATAAAATGTGTTTTTCTTACACCCTTTTAAACTCGAGAACGGCTAAACCTAAAACCTTGGCTTATTTTAGTCTAGACTTTTAGAGATATTCGAGGAAGTTCATAAAAGGTTTATAATATTGGGGGAGATGTGATGCGAAGTTCACCGGATGTTTTGTATATTATCTTCATAGCTTTGTATGTGGAAATAGATAGATATTTCTGACGTGGGAGAGCCATGCTTCGGCACGAATGGGCCGGCTCGACCGGAGAAATACCACGTCCTCACAGAAAACCGGCGTGAAACAGCGCTTGCGCTGTTTCGCCGAGTGAGTGAGTTTACCGGAGGCCCAATCCCCTACCCTATTCCCTTCCCTACCCTCCCCTATTCCCTTCCCTTACCATCCCTACCCTCCCCTTACCTATTAACCTATTCCCTCTTAAAAGGCCGGCAACGCACCTGCAGCTCTTCTGATGCTGCGAGTGTCAATGGGCGACGGAAGTTGCTTTCCATCAGGTGACCCGTTTGCTCGTTTGCCCCCTTATTTATAAAAAAAAATGATATTGTATTTTAGGTAGAGACAATGTAATGGCTAGGTATACATGATATTGTATTTGGTAGAGTTGCGATAGGTAGATTCTATCGTACCCGCAACTCTGCTTTTAGCGAGGAGTGGAGCACAGTGGAGTTTTCGTGGGTAGTCCCTACTGGGGAATCCCACATACCCTGATATCCCCAATCCGTGTTAGGCTCAATTCACACTGGAATGGCAGAGGCGAGGCGAGCAGTTTCAGTATCATATGATTTTAAACTTTATCTTCATTATTGTAATACATAGTATCGCTTGAGAAATCGCCGCCGCTAACATCGTAGTGTCAATGAGATGAAAATTCCCCGGTCCATTTCTAAGGAATATTTCCTGAAAACTTCCAAATTTGGAAGTTTTGAAAACTGTCATTTATCTTACAAAGACAGTTGTTTTTAAATGCAAATAACACTAAAATTAGGTACTTTTTATAGTTTTGATTAAATTGAACATGATTTAGATCGTTTTTATAAATATTTATCTAAGATAACATTATTTTCAAACATGTTATATTGCTCAGGATTGACTTTTATAAAATTGTATTTTTTAAATAAAAACTAGAATAGTTTTCTAATAGTATGTAATACAGAAAATAACATTTTTTGAAGTATACCTACGTGTCTCTATTAAGGGTCGAATTAACGGCTAAACTTCTTTCTAAAATCAATCAGCTGATTCGATCTTACTCATACTTACATAAAAAATTACGTATTAAATTGATTACCTCATCTGTTTTCGTCGGTAAAAATACTATTTTATAGAAGAAAAACCATTTTTAAAAAAATCGCAAATGTTTCTGAAAGTTTCCAAAACTTCGGAAACTTTAGAAGTTTTCACGGAAATTTTCGGGGAAACTTTCCAAAGTTTCGGAAACTTTCCGAAATTTTCAACACTGACATCCCTTTTTTCTTAGATTGATTCACTACGATGTTGCCACTTTTTAATTTCTTCACTTTTTTGACAGACTATAAGTATATTGGAAACGTCACATGACACAACAAACCTCTGACCAAGCACCTACCAATTTCTAACTTAGTCATTCGCAGATTGTAATGACGAATTGAAAAAATTCACCCCCTAATTAATGAAGAGGGTACAAAAGTTTCAAAACTACCTATTTCACCATCTAAGGGTTTAATAACACTTCAAAGGCCTAGCGTAGGAGCAAAAGTGGAAAAGAGAAAGTGAAAGAGAAATAAAATAATATATTATCTACTTGGGAAGGCATCATGTCAATTTAGCATACCCTACTCTATTATTACTGGACATCGTTTATCGTTTAATCAATCCAATATTGGTCAAGGAGCTCAAATGTGGTGAGTGATGACTGATGATCATGGGCGTACCCAGGTAGGGGCAGGGTATGCTGCCCCCTCCCTAGCTTAAATCCTGGGTACGTCCTCTGTATTAGCTTCATGGTACGCCCATGCTGAGTGATGATCGACAATCCTGGCACTGGAAGGTCATTGCCCCTACTCTCTGTGTATCTCTATTCTCTCCTATCTCAGTACTCACCGTAGTTCTCCATGTCAATGGGAGACACGAAGGTCTTCGTCCTGAGCTCACTGATGGACGCCTCAAACTTGTTCTTGTCATTTTTGACTTCAACACCGTCATTTTCCTGGAACATTGTGAGGTGGTGAATTTTTCAAAACTACAACCCCACGAGTTTTCACACCACGGTCCGACGCACAAATAAGAGTGTGGGACGCATTATAATAAGTCATTTATATTCCTGTATTCCAATGAGGGACCTCTGAACCCATGAATAATTGAAGCGTATTCAACAGTACGTATATAGTGAAAAAATAATTGTCAAAGATTGTATTTCAATAGCTCGAGATAGCGGTAAATATGTTTGGATTGGGATGATAAGAATTGTGTGGTATTTAAAGCACATTCTACGTCTACAGAAACCAAAGACATAATATACTTAAGTCTGTCGTCTGCGATCTCCCTATTTCTCACATAGGTACTTCATTTTAACGTACGAACATTTTATTTAATGAAGTACTTAAACATTTTTGGCTGGTGACCGCCAGTTGACATGTTTTTATTGTTAATAGCTGTTAACAAGTTACAATTAATTTGTTTTTGACTTTCAGAAGCACATGTAGGCCGTAGGTCGGCCGGTAGGTACATTAATCTAGGCCTAAAAGGCTTTAAGACCTTTACTCGAGTACCTAACAAATAATAATGTTTTTTTGAAGAAAAACCACATGGTTCCCGTGATGATAAGCAATGATAGATGAAATTTTTTCATGGTGTCTGTAACTTGTTCTAAACTCAAAGAACAAGGGGCATTTTTGTATGGTACCCGTACCCAAGCTGTAGCATATCCATCGACATAATATTATATCAAATGAAAGGGCTTAAAAAGCTGTACATTTAATTGTATGACATGAAATCTCTAAACCATGGGAGAAAAAAGTTAACAAGGGTAGAAGGTAAGAAAAAATCTGCAAAAACACCCTATATTATAGCATTAATTTATAGTATTGCTGGTCAAGGAAGGAATCACTTCTGGAAAGTAATCGTATAATATGGCAAACTTGAGAAAAGTATTGTATTTTAGTATATTGTTTAATATTTTTAGGAAATTAAGTATGAGAAATCAATAACACCTTAAAATTCTAACCTTTCCTTTATCGTACTTATATATAATCTCTTTGGAGAAATGTTTTATAATTAGCAATACTAGCGAATGGCGTAATAATACAGGATGTTGCAATGGTGCAATAATAAAGGATGTTTTTTTAATTCTTAGGAAAAAATAAAACACATTGTATTATTGCACCATTCACTAGTATTGCTTGTTATAAATAACTAGCTGTTGCCCGCGACTTCGTCCGCGTGGACTTCAGTTTATAGCGCGCGGTGTCAATAAAATTGGTGTCAAAAGCTTTTTAAAACCCTGGTACCCCTTCAATCAAAATACCCAAAACAGCCGTGTAGTGTGCACATAATATGATTTTTTTTTAATTAAACTTTTTTATACCTTTTAAAGCTTATTTAGCTTTATACAACTTAGCTGCATAATGCATTACACAACTTTAGCTTTGCCCAATAGCCAATACCCATAGGCCATTAAACTATTTAGGGCGGATTAGACCAAACTGGAGTAAAATTTTACTCGAGTATAACTGTCTCCTAATCTAAGAGTAAGCTGGTTTTGCGTTTTTCCAACTTCTAATCCAAGAATGAGGTAACGGGAGTAAATAATTAAACGGGCTATTTTGGTGGAATAAATGGTAAACTGAGAATAGTTGCTGAGAACTGAGAATAACAGGGTTCACCTGTCACAGTCGGTGTCATTGTGAACTATAATTGACATTTTATTTCATACTCTTTGAGTAACTTGGTAAAATGCAAACGATTATACCCTAGAGTAAATTAAAGGAGTAAAATTATTCTCATGATACTCGTGTAACTTCAAGTTTGGTCGAATCGGGCCTTAGTATTTATTATTGGTAGACAGTTGTTTCTGATTTCTATGTTGGTACGTGAGTTATTTAATAACATGTATAACAATCGAAAGAATCGAAAAGCTTAGTTTGACATGGTACCACCTCTTATAGAAATACGCATGAGCAAGCAATAGCGCGATCTAGGGGACTCTTGGTGCCATCTATTTTAAGTTTTTGGAACTAACTTAATTTGACCAAATTTACGCATTTTCACCCCCTTACAACCCCCTTTTCCAGTTAAAAGTAGCCTATGTCCTTTCTCAGGCTTTAGACTATCTGTGTACAACATTTCATTACAATCGGTTCAGTAGTTTTGGCGTGAAAGCGAGACAGACAGACAGAGATACTTTCGCATTTATAATAGTATAGATAATATTCTAACGTATTAAAAACTATAAACAAAAACATACTACTAACTAATACTAACTAATAAGTATGATTAGTTCTATGTTACAATAAAGTAAAAATTAAAACGCCATCTGTTGAATCGTATTAGAACTAAAATGTTCGTATTAGAAATTGCATCGATATATTTCTGGATTTTTTATAATATTATACATAAAATATGTTTAAGATTTTTGAAATTTTATTTTAATACACATCCAAGACCCAGGAACATTGAAAACTTTTTGTTCCGCCTGCGGGACTCGAACCCAGGACCCCGGGATGAGCGCTGGCCACGCGCAATGCGAATTCATTTTCATCGATATTTTCATGGAAATAAGATATTTTCCCACATCAAAATGTAGCCTATGTCCTTTCTCAGACTCTAGAATAACTGTGTACAAAATTTCATTGCAATCGGTTCAGTAGTTTTGGCGTGAAAGCAAGACAGACAGACAGACAGACAGACAGACAGACAGACAGACAGACAGACAGAGATACTTTCGCATTTATAATATTAGTATGGATTTCTCCAAGGTAACAATATACGGTTAACTCCAGGGAAGGTTAGATTTTTAAGGTTTTATTGTTTTCATAAACATTTCCTAAAAATATGAAACAATATACTAAAATACAACACTTTCCTCGAGTTTGCCATATACGATTACATTCCAGAAATGATTCCTTACCAGCAAGTAGCCACACTATGAATTGATGCAATAATACAGAATGATTTTTTTGTGATTTTTTCTTACCTTCTACCGTCATTAACTTTTTTCTCCTATAGTTTAGAGACTTTTCGTCATAAAATAAACTTTTCAAGCCCTTTTATTTGGTATATGTCTCAACGTGCTACACGAGAGGCATTTCGTACCTACTGTACGAAATGCCTCTCGTTCTTTACAGTAACAAAAATATTGAATCTGTTTCAATCTTTACTCACCCATAAGAAATTGCTGCTAAAGAGGTTGAGTTGACAACTTAAAACACCAACACCACAACCTGCATTCTACCATCAAACAACATTTTTTTTATGTTTCCGGTTACTGATTGGCAGTAAGGTCGAACCAACATCAAATACTACCTAAGTATTAGCCCTCTACCAGACTACCACGGCATATTTCGCCTTTCTTTGTTTTAAAATATTGGACCTTGAAAAATATTCATACATTACAAAATAAGACATCATTCAGCTATTAAGGTCATTTCAAGTTACCTATATGTCTTGAGGTCAGTGGAAAAAACCACTAATTCAAAATGCACATTATATATCATTCATTGAGTGAAATCACTGTTTTATAATAATACATTGATAGCGGTCAAAAACTCTTTGTTATGCAATTCTATATAGAGAACCAATACTAAAATACATCAGACCCCTTAGCCAAGACCTTTTTCTTTATCGCTTATTTCTAGAATCGCCGATAAAAATGTATGGAATTGACATAAGAGTTCGTTAATATGACGTTGACGTTCGACTCGTTTAATGCCAATTCTATACATTTTGATCGACGAATAGAATATAAAGAAGCGATAAAGCAAAGGCAGCTACAGGCTCTGGGCTGATAAGAGGAAGATGAGAGACGACTTCGTAAAGTCTATCTATTAATTTTATAGTACTTATGAATATTGTAGTTTGTACCTACAGTTGAGTTAATTAAGGCTGGTTTTATAGTTATGCGTTTCGCAGCGCCGTTGGAGCGCGCGCGTTCAAAGCTGTAACAAACGTATGGACGAACGGCGCTGCTCAAGCGCGCGACTTTAAAACGCTACTACTACCCCCATACATCTTCGAACGCGCGGCGCTCCGACGGCGCTGCCGAAACGCTTAACGATAAAACCAGCCTAAAGCGTCAGTGGCCTAATGAATGGGGTCTACCCATTAGGCCACGGACGCATTAATTAACTTTGGTTCGCACTAGCAGAGGGTGCAGGTTCGATCCCAGGTGGAGGCGTGTACGATGTACCAATTTTTCAAAATTTGACGGAGATACAATCGTTTTTTAAATGACACGGCCCACGTGTCATACGCCACACGTTAAAAACATATATGACACGGGCAGAGTCATCCGCACCGAATCGGTCTAGTACCTGGCACCCCAACACCGTCTGCAGCAAGTCTGCCAATTCAATGTGTATAGCTTGTTCAGTATTGGATGTATTTATTGTGTATTTTACAAATAAAAAAAAAAACAAAGTTAAACGAAATAAATAAATTTTATTCAAAAATAAACACATAGAAAAACAATCTCCGAAATTATAATTGGGAACACAGAAAATAATGGTTTTACTTGCACTTTGTTACAAAATGATTGGAAATTAAATATTGGTAATAAAATGTGTCATAAAGGCTAGGTTTCCTATTAAATAGGTAGTACTTGGCACTATACCTACAAATTGTAAACAGTCTAAAACTGAGTCTGATCCTTAAATAATTTTCCAGAACAAGCCATCTAAAACGGGATAGTACTTACAAGCAATTTTGCCAATCCATTAGGAAAAAAAGTGACATAAATAATAAAATATCTGAAATAATGGTCCAAGTTATTTACTAATCATTTAATAGTAATCAATACTTTACATACAGCAACATAATAAAAACATTACAAATAACATTAAACATACGGCGCGACATAACAAGTTGACTGATAATGGCGCGGACGTAGCGTCAGATTGTTTAATTCACCCCCTGATTTTTAAAATTCACCCCCTACTTTTTCACTACAAAAAGGGGCCAATATATTCCTTAATTCACACGCAATGTACACTCAACTTCAAAGTGTGGACAAAAAATTTAACCCACATTTTGAAATTTCACCCCCTAAAACTCGCTACGTCCACACATAACATTTTGTAATTACCACTAGGTGTACTCGTATATAAATGGAATATTTTGCAGTGCTCGTCTTAGTTTAACCTTCTTAACGTCTACACTATCGTTATTCAAATACTAAATTGTGCTACGGTTTTGTACAAAAAATTACTTCGTGTCTAAATCGTCTCGAAGCCGGGTAATATACATAGTGTCTACTAACCTCAGACAGTTTCAAACACTCTAGAAAAATCTACACTCAGTCTCATTGTGACTTTTTTTAAGATTTTTCAATATCAAGTAGTTGAGACTAAGAAATTTACTATCTAAGAAGACTTCTTGTACAAAACTGTAACGTAAAAATCACCTAGCACTTACAATGAAATGTAATAGGCAATAAATATTACTACAAGATTTAAAAATAGAAAACTGCAATGCTACCGTCTCTACCTTTGATCTAAACTCCATTTTATTTTATTGAATCGCAATATTATTTTTGAAGCAGTAAATAGAAAATATCGTTTTAGTTTTTAAGTAAGGTCCAATACATGGTCACTCCTAGATATTTATGTTATATTTTGTTTGCAAATTGAAATGTTAACTTATAAATAAATGGTCAACCTTGGCTTTTAGGCCGTAAAAATAAGCATGAATGAAATTTAGATACATGTAATACGTATTTTTTTTCTAATATTTTTATTATTAGTATTATTAGAGGTACAGCGCGACCATGTCGTTTAGTAGTGTTTTTCCACTGGCATGCAGAGCGTTTAGTCAAACTGTACTCCATAGTTTCGACGGCAAAGTAATCAAATACTAAGCTTTAGTCGAAAGTATTGCTTGACAAACAATATTACAATATTTTGTATGAACAAAGTATCGGAGTAAGACTAGCTAGACCTCTTTCCAACACTGAGATTTTATAACTACACAAGACAGAGACCATAATAATTAAACAGCTGTCTTCGACATAACCATATACAATCCATTCACACATCCACACATTTCGTCGACCGTTTAGTATGATTAATAATATTTTTTGAAGGGTGATGAATTTTCACCCCTCAAGGGGGTGAAAATTAAAAACGGTAATTTTTGATAACACAGCGAATACCAATTTAAAATTTTCCCACCCCTTCAATGTGAAACTAAATACCTTTTGGGGGGGTTTAGTTTTCACCCCCTTAGCGCTCGCGAGACGGTAGTGGTGAGGAGTTCAGCAGAGTTCTGGGTTGTCGTTGATCTGTTTCTTGATGCGGACGAGCATGGTGGTATACCACTGGTCCAGCCGGGATATGCTGTCGTACGTCTTCACCGCCTCGGTGAACCCGTCAACGTTCTGCTCCTCGAGATGCTCGATTAACTCCTGGAATGAGAGGATGGAGTTCGTAAACTAAGTTTGTACTATCAGAGAAGTTGATTCCTAGACAGTTTGGTCGCATTATGTCAGGGTACAGTCCACAGTAGCGCTCAAACCTCTGCTGCGCGTTTTATACCACATATTCACCCCCACCATATGATATTCATCCCCCATGGCTAAGACTACTGACCTTCACGAGCTTGCACTCCCTGGTGTCAGCGAAGGCCGGGTACATGCCGCAGTAGCGCTCGACCGCGTGCTGCGCGTTCAATATGTCCACGCAGAGGTGACACAGTGCTGCACGGAACATGTACTCCTTAGCGCTGTATTTCAGCAGACTGTTGTCGAGGGACGACTTGGCTATCTGTAAAAGACAATAGATATTTAGTTCTGGATTTTGCCCGTGACTTTGATTGCGTAAAATAATATCCCTATCATACAAACATTGACCATTAACCCCTGAAACACGAGAATTTCTTCAAGAGTTGAATTTTGAAAAACACTTAACGTGTAAAGGTACGAGTTGGAAGCCGGCTACATGAAGTTGCAGCAGCAGACGACGTGTCGTCGCGACACTACTGGTTTCTATGAATAAGTGTCGCTAGCTTCGTAGCGCTAGCTGCGAAGGGTATTCCATGGAAATACATAAAAACAATGGTTTGTAGGTAGTGTCGCTGCGACACGTCGTCTGCGGTTGATTCATGTCGCCCGCTGCCAACCGGCACCTTTAGGCCGCGTTTCCACTGACGCGGAGTGGAGCGGAGAGGAGCTTAACGGTGCCCGAATCGACCAATCGTGCTATTCCAGCGGAATGACAGCGGAGCGAAGATTTCGAGCATGGTGTTTGACCCGCTCCGCGTCAGTGGAAACGCGTACTTACTATCTGATCGCGAAGTATCAATAATATTAAAAGGGCTCCTAATCGATAAATTTGATTTGTTATTGACCTCCCCAGTCCCCTCCCCCTCTTTCGTTAGCTTGCGTCTTCTGCCTCCGCTCCCACTTTCTCCAACGTACCTGGGGCCGTACCACGAAACCGTTTTGAGTCTCAAACAATTATTGTACGAGAATGCCGTGTCCTACTCTAACAAACGAGAAATGACGTTGTTAGAGCAGGACGCGGCATTCTCATTCGATTGTTTGAGTCTCAAAACGGTTTCGTAGTAGGCCTACTGCTTCTTATTTCGCAGCCATTCCTGTCTCCGCTCCTGCCCCCTTCCGCTCCCGCCTCCGCCTACGCCCCCGCCTGTCTGTGTGTGTGTACCTGCTCGTATATCTGTATCGCCTTGTCATAGTGCTCGGCGGTGGCGGCGTACTGCGCCAGCTTCAGCAGGCACTTGTTGGCGGCGGAGATGGACTCCTCGCCGCGGAAGTAGTCCGCCGCCTGTTCGTAGTGCTGCATCGCGCGCGCCGCGTCCGCTAACTCAGTCTCGTACAGCTCCGCTATGTTCTGAAAAAAAAAATCAAATTGATATTATACTCATACAATAATACACAATAACACAAAGTAGACAGTGTACATCGTTTAATCCAGGAGTCACCAATTAGTTTCGCTCGGGGTCGATTTTATTAAATAAAATGACCTCTGCGGTCCACACATTTTGTAAAAAAATATATAATATTTTATTTACATATCAATGAGAAAAGTGATAATTTTGGTTGCTTGTTTGGTGTGAAATTGGTGCAATCTATTGATATTAAATCCTGAAGATTAGATCAGTAAGTCTAGAGCGTTTATTTTAACGATGTTCATCATGCTTGGTCCGCTCACAGTGGGTCGGCGGACCGCGGTCCGCCATTTGGTGAT